>NC_081412.1:633006339-633123839 GCF_030272615.1 Cryptomeria japonica
AATTCTATAAACTAAATTAATTTAAAGATGGAACACTTTGATTATCAACTCATACTACCACCATCTCAAGAACTTCCTACAACATTGCACTTAATTAGATCTATAACTAAACTAACCATCCTACTATGTATTTACTTATAACTCAATAATAAGGAATAAGTATTCTCCCATTATTAGATTTCATGGTGGATGCATCTAGTGCATTCCAATCTACTATAATGGACGAGGTCTACCATAAGCAACATTAAAAGTAAAAGTTGACAAAATGTAGCATGGATAAACTTATTATCATATAATTGACATGATAGCAATAGTTGATACTACATAATCAAAACTACAGTCAAGACCATACCTATAAATCAAGCCGAAGATCAAAAGTTAGACATGTCAATGTCAAGTAAAATCCAAAATGATATGCTCCACGAATAACATAAACTAGATAATAATATTTCTTCGTAAATGAACAATATAAACTTAGAATGACCATATAAATAACAAGGAGGTTGATTTAAAGTCTTTTAGTTTTGTTGACTCAATAGAAAGGTAATTTATATGATATCTGTAAGACTTTCAATATGGTTTGTTTTGCAACAATTAACAATAGCTAGGCACAAATAGCATATCCAAAATCTGACGCTTTCTATGAGTAATCTGAAGATGTAGTTTTGAGGAAGGAAATAGGAAAGGTATTTTTGTTACTATTATTCTGATCATTCTGCAAAATGTTTCGATATCAAATAAATCCCTGTTTTGTATTCAATTAGATTATTAAATAAATCCCTGTTTTGTATTCAATTAGATTATTATATTTTCATAATGTTATGTAATTACACACAATCAAAAATATAAGTTGTAAACTTGTATGAACTAGAATGAATATATATATGGCCTTAATGTCCACAATTTCCTGTTGGCAATTTGGAATAATCCCCATCTTTGTATTCCGTGTTGGATTGAATGCCTCAACAACCCCACCCTCCTTCCACATTTCAGTTGGTATGAGAATGTAAGCAGATTGCAAAAATCCCTCGATGCATTGTCACCTAGTCTATCAAGTTTGCAAGGCATGTGTAGAATAGATTTTGCTAAAAAGGCTTACAAACGCAAATGACAGACATAAAGCCAAATCCTTTGCCAGTACCCTATCGTCCTGTGTAAAAACAGGTTTTGTTGCAATAGGGTTTCGAATAGCATCAGGGCAAAACGGTAAGGAGAATTTTTGACAGAAATTGTTGTTAGAAATGCATGGGTAAACAGGGTAACAGAATGTGGCATAACCAAAGAGGCGCGGGAACTATCTGAGAGCACGCCTCCAAGAAACGTGATCTTGTGGAAGGTCATGATTCCAGGATATGCACAAAAAATAGGCCAGTTAAAAAGGCTTTAAAAGCTTTTAGAAAATGCATCTGGCAGGAATAAATCCTGATTCAACAACCTTTGCTCGCAACCTGCCCGCGTTTGATAAAATGGGAGCTTTTGAACAGGGTATGGGCATGCATCAAGCATGATGGTAGGGGGATATTTGTCGGGTAGTAAAGTTGAAAACAATTTATATGCAGGGGAATGTGGAAACCTAAGACAACGCACCTGAAGCGTTTGACAGAATACCTCAAAGTGATGTCGGTTCACGGGATGCCCTTATTGAATTATTTGCAGGAAATAGATTTGATGAAAAGGCTATCGAAACTTCCAAGAAATAGCAGCTAGCGGCTATAAATCCCAAGTCCACAACCTTTCTCCAACGTCCTTCCTTCCTGTGACAAAATGGGAGCTCGGGGTTCTGTAGTTGTGTCTGCTCTGGTAGACATGTACGCAAAATGTGAAAGCTTAGAGTGTGCATGTGTGCAACACAACACAATGCCAAATACAATGTGGTCCCCTCGCTGCCATGATTGTGGGTTACCCCAAACACAGATTTTTCGAAAAGTCTTTAGAAGCTTTCAAGCAAATTTTTTTGGCAGTCCTCACGGCCTGTGCAGGCGTGAGTACCATTTGACAGGTCGCCTCAAGGAGAATTTATCTCCTCCCATATTCTCCTTGGCAGATTTGCAAGACCATCGATTTCTTTTTTGGGAAAGACTCAGAAAGTTTTCAGCAATATTATTTGGCAGGCCCCCCCCACCCCAAATTTCCATGTTCCTTCCCCAATTTATGATAAATTAGATAATCCCCTTCAATAGCTTTCAATTTCATTAAGTTTGTTGTCTATTCTTTCTATCCAGAAGCTGTCGATAGCTGGAGTATCCCTCAGTCAAATACCAGTTGCGTGTTAAAAGCTTACCCATTTGAATGATTGAATGAAGGAATTTTAGTTATGTTCACAAGACCCAATGGTCTAAGGATCAAGATGAAACATGCTAGCCCATTTTCAAGTTCTTTTCTATGTTGGTTTTCATAATGTGGATCTTTATTAGGAAACTCGCTGTTTTGTGAATTCTTGTCTCTTTAAAAAGTTCATTCAAGCTATCCACCTTTAATTCGTTAACAAACTGATTGCAGATATCGTCATATGCTGCACCTTTTTTGATGAAATGTCATTCTGTTTCCACTGCCCTCTTACTGCAGAAAAATGCACGTCCTTTCTTCCTAGTCCTCTTTGGGGACCTTCCATCTACTAGTTTCACATCTCAAATTATGAGATCCCATCTTTAATTGTGCAATTAGAATTTTGGCCTTTCCGTTGATCACAGATCTCAAGTACACTTTTTCATCGTGTTCCTAGGTGGGGTTAAACTCTTTGATATAGTATGTTTTTTTCCTGCCTAGCTGATTTGTCCACATAACATTCTTAAATAAATTCTACCACCCACTTTTTAATCTCTTCTTTAGTGTTAGGATAGTCATGATGATTTATGTTCCATTTGTTCAACCACTTGCTATTTTGATTTTTCCAGTTCTTTTTCCTACGATTTAGCTCCCCCTCTTCCACAATCATTTTGGGCCAGTGGTGCTTATCCATATTTTCAGCTTTCTTTAGATAACATAAAAATTGAATGACCACTAACGCTTCAATTGGAAACATACCAACTTTGGCTAAAACAATATCATACAGAATCATTGATTTGACTTTAAGACTGCTGGTAATTAGGTGCTTTTGAATTCTTTCTATTTGTTTCCATTTGATTTGACATGCCATTCCCCCATACTTCACACCCGTAAAGGATAAGCGACACCACTAACAAACCAAAAAGGGTTTTCTTAGTTTTCCAATCCCATAACTCCATTTTTCTACATCTATTCTGAAGAAGGTATAAAGCTCTCCAACCTCCTTCTGTCCTCTTTGATCTACATGTCTCCCAAGTAAGCTTATTGTGAAAATTAATTCCTAGATACTTGTAATCCATCACTACCTCCAAGGAGTTGCCCTTGAAGATAAATTTGACTTTCTGCTTCTTCTTTTTCAAAGAGAAGATCATGACTTTAGTCTTGCTGGTATTCAATTGCATCCCAACCTCCTAACAAAAGAGCTGGAGAGCCTTCAAATGTTGTTACAAACCTTGTGCTGATTTAGCAATGAGAATAAGGTCATTTGCATATAAAAGCAACTTCACCACGTATCTCGTCTACTGAATACCTTCCCCATTAGTATTGTTTAACCACTCTTCAAGTTTATCAATATATAAACTGAACAAAGTGGGAGAAAGAGGACATCCCTTCTTGACCCCAATGTCACTACCAAAGCACCCTGACACGCCCCCTTTAGTTCTGATTTTAGCTCTAACTTTCTCATAAAGTTTGTAAATAGAAGCTCTAAACTCCTTTGGAACCCCAAGTTCTTCCATTCTGTACCAAAGCTTATGCTGAGGAATAGTGTGAAAAGCTTTTTTATCAACAAAGTAGCAAAAGGCTTCTGCTCCCTTGCTATCCCAAAAATTTTCAATGAAATGCCTTAGAGTAATGCAATGATCAATGGTAGAATATTTTGGTTAGAAACCTACCTGCCCTCTAGCCCATTTTTCCTCTTTTTCTACTCATTTACTGATTTTGCACTCTATCATGCTTCCAAACAACTTTCTGAAGAGAGGATTGACCATAATAGTACGGTAATTAGAGGGGTTATTGGCATCTCCACTTTTATGTAAAGTTATAATGATGCTAGTTGTCCATTCCACCGGAAAGTTGTTTTGGTTACCCCCGTTAAATATTTTCTTGATATATGGAGCTAGGAGATGAACTCCCCATTTTAAGAATTATGCTTGTAAACCATAAATAGCTCATGCTTTACCACTTGCCAAATTCCTTATACCTTGTTTGATGTCAATCACTGAAAAAAGCTCAGTTGAAGTGTCGATTGTGGGTGACTTACATTTCTCATTTGTCCATTCATAAAGAAGCTATGCATATTCAACCCACTGAACCTTTGTTATACTATTTTCTATTTTCTTTCTTTTTTGTTGCATCTCCTTCCAGCATCCTTTGGGGTTGTGTTTCCCCAAAGCAATTAGCTCCTTCCTTTTAACAGTTACATAACTTTCCTTTTTTGATCTTATCAAGTGTTTGTATGCGGTCTTGTTTCCTTTGTTTGAATCCATCCTTTGGAGAGATTTTTTTGCGGCCTTTCACTCTTCATTGTACCAAGGATTAGTAGGGAAGGTATTTGAAATTTTCTTCAAAGGTTTTGAGTGCTTACACCCCTCCAAATCCTTGTGGATTAAATATATCAATATACTGCTGCAAAAATACTCTCTTTCTTTCTTGCCTCACTTGCCCTCTACATTGTTTTTTGCCAACTGTATGTGTTTTTCCAGAGTTGTCTTAAAGATTTCACAATTCTCTTGATTTAAGAGGATTTAACCTTGTACATGGTCCTTCCTAAGGTTATGTTGTTTTTTCTCTTCCTGTATGCTTTTAGTGTTTATGCCAAATTTAATATAAAGAGGCATATGATTAGAATTCATCTCCATGGGACAAATCTCAATATTGAAATTCAGTAACTTAGAAGTATAGCTTTGAGAGCATATTACATAGTCAACTGCACTTTTTCCATTATGAGTCTTACAAGTAATACCATTAGATCTCAGCCAATTCTTCATTCCATTACATATAACCATTCCATATAGGCTACAAAGACCTAACAACTCTACCCCATAGTGTGACACATTACCATTCCCATCCCGTGAGGTCCTTTTCCATAGATGGTCCTCATTTTCCCCTAGCCATAATGGATTACTATCCTCTCCCATGCCACTGCTCAGTTGAATAGATTGGTTATTCGTTGTCCTAAAAAATTTTATTAAGCGAAAATAGGTTTTGAAGGGCCCCTGAAACCCTTTACATCAGAGAATCAAAAGATAGTCATCAAAATCCACCAGAAAAACAAATTACATCAACCACAGAAAAGACTCAACACAAAGAAACTAAGCACTAGACAACAGAGAAAACAACCAAGCCTAGGTGAAGTTCTTTAGCAATTCGGCCGCTTCTAGCTCCAATTGTTCCATAGTCATAGCAGTCCCCTTGAGATCTTCGATATCCCTACATTGGTTTTGCTTCTTCCTGGTACTTGCTCTAGTTCCTTTTCTGAGACCAACTCCCTTATCTTCAGGATTTCCATCCTTTTCCATAATAGTGTCCCTCAGGGCCTTATCCCCCTAGGCCTGTTGAAGTTTGCTAATAAGGACCTTGATACTATCAAAAGCAACCTTTAAAATTTTATAACTCTACTCCCCTATCTTCTTGAGGGTTTTCTCAGTCCCTTCCATCTTCTTTTCAATTGGCCCAATCCTATCTTCTAGGCTTTTAAAACTATTGCGGTGGGCATTGATAATTCCCTTCGCATCACTGATAGCTTTAGTCAACTCACTTGAGTAGTGAGGTAGAGAAATGAATTGTTCAGTGCTAATGGCTTCCATGGCTTCAAGTTTGCTAGCTTCCTGGACCTATTTTTATTTTATGTTTTTTATTTCTTTCTGTACCCAAAATAAGACCTTATTGAAGCAATCCATACCATTTCTGATATAGAGGTCAAATTCCAGAGGGGATCCATCTTGAGCCTCATCTCCCATAGGGTTCAAGTTCACCTCTAGATCCACCTCCTTCCTCTTAGTAGTCTTAATTTCCTTGTTGGGGCTAATCTCCCCAACCAAGCTCTTACTCTATTCCTTGGAGCCAAAATGAAGGGGTGAACGGTCTTTGGCCTCTAACTCCTCACTTCTCAGCATCTTCCCCTTTTTTCTTCTGGCTAGAGATAATTTGAACCTCCTCACAATCTGTCTCCATATCTTCTTCACTCTCCTCTTCTTCCTTGTCCCAACTGTCATCATCCTCCCCCTTCTTTTTCCAAATGATCAACCCTCTCCCCTATTTCTCTTCGTTGGTTTTCCTTTTACGCTTGCTCGACCTAGGGGTATAGGGGTCCTCCTCGACATCCACCTCTATATCGTACCCCTCATAATCTTCATCATCTGAATCACCCAAGTCATCATCTGACTCATACACCTTAGATATAGCCTATTGAATAGTGGTGTTCTTGATATGGTTGTCTAGGACCACCATAAGGCTCTCATGTAAAGAAGGGTTAGATTTGGGATTAGAGATAGCATCCTTAATCTCGTCATTAAGGGAACAAAACAAATAGTAGGGGATGGAAACTTTCTCCTTGTGTCGAAAATGATTAAGAAGAGCAAAATGGTAACTATAAACTCTGGTATATCTACCATCTAAAGTTATAAATTGCATGATAGAAAATAAAATCCTTTGCCAGATTTTCTTGATTACCTTAGGGGAATAGTATGTATGGCTTCTCTTGAACAAATTCTCTTTCTCCTCCTTGTCCTTGGGGAATTTATTGACAACAACTTCCAATAGCTTCTGGTCCCTATAGAATTTGATACCATCCATTGGCAAACCAGTCGCCTCAGCTATCATGGTCACGCTAACCTTGACCTTCCTGCTACCAATGGTCAAGGTGCCCTCTTTCAACCCCTTTTTGAATATCATGGTGATTTCAGGTCTTCTTTCTTGCATTCTTTCCATGTAATCCAACATTTTTTCTGCTTGCAGTACAACCCAAACTTGGGGAGAGTCCCACCATTTTTTCAATTTTTGTAGACTCCATGCGCTTATGATTTCCCCCCATCTTCTTATCAGTTTTAATAGACTGTAAATTCTAGCAAATACCACTCTTCTCAACAAACTTTCTTTTAAAAAATAAAGAAGAAGCCTCTAGAAGCAAATAGATATTCCTCAATCATCTGCTCCAAACCATTTCATGATGCCACGACCACCCCTAGCATATCAAGAAAAGATATCAAATCCTTCATTGTTTTCCATGATATCTCTCATAATCTAAGATGTCACATGCAACTTGAGGGAGCTCCCCCTCTCCATGCCAAATTATTATTTTCCCACTCCACACTACCATGTTGGCAACCCAATCAACATTCTTGTTGGACTCTCTATGAACATGAGAAATAAAATATTGATCGAATCCCTCAAGTAACTCCTTGGCAGTATAGATCATTTTTTCTATCATCCATGACAGTTGTTGATTGCCAAGGAGGCAATTGATAACACTATTAGAGTCTCCCTCCGGCTAGATTTTTTTGGCTCCTAGTTGATTCGCTAATTTTTTTGGCTTGGAGGACACCCATGGCTTCAACCAAATGATTGGTTTGATTCCCCAGGGGGAGGGCAACCACTCCCAAGAAAAAGCCAACATTATTTTGGATAACTCCACCACAACTGCCTGGCCTAGGGTACCTTTTAGCAGCCCCGTCGAAGTTAGCCTTAATCCAGTTATCAGGGGGAGAAGACCAAAAACACATCCTTCTGTTGAGTTGGTTAGTGTTGTTGTCCATAGAGGTAGGGATATTCCAACTCCTTAATACTTCATACTCTTCCTTACTATTGTAATAATGAGATCCAGTAGCCACAACATTCTCAGCAAGATTGTGTTTTGTGAGAATTTGTCAAGATCTAGAGGCAATAGAAAGCACAAATAAGAGAGAACAAAATGTGCCAAGAATAAATTGTATTCATATCAATGATGAAAAAGATAATCAACTAGATCATTAATATTATTGTTACATACAATGTAGGATAAGCCTGCTAATAAATACAAGGCTAAGAGACAAGAGAGCACACAATGATGACATGTGGCTCAATGAGATGCAAGGGTAGGTAGGGGTAGGTAGGAAAAATAGAAAAATATTCCACATGAGGTGGATCACCCATCGAAGGTGGAATTATCACTCTACAATAAGTAGATATGATAGAGTAATAACAAGATCACACCATAAAAGGTGGAAATTCTCCTACATACACACTCCCAATGTATGCACATCTCCCTAAGCGTCTCATATGAAAACTACAATGTAATGCATATACCTAAGTAAACTTAAGTAAAGTGTAATTATATCCGAGATGAATAAATAATTACACCAACAACCCCCCTTAAGTGCAACTTAGGGGAATGCACTTAAGTCTACAATGCAACTAAGCAATGCAAGATGGATCTCGGATACGTGGCCATGTTAGGTACCCATGTACAAATGCAAAGCAATCTCCCATAAAGTAGGGAAAAAGAGAAAAAACACATGGGAAAAAACTCCTCCCCAAAAGAGAGATGATGAAAGCACATAATGCTCTCAATGATGAATAAGAGAGAAGAAGAGACCATGAAGGCCCCCTCTCAATGAAAAATCTCCTACAAAGATGGTCCAATGATGTTGACCAAAATACCTCCCCATAAGGAAGAAAGAGAGCCAATGTTGCACCAATAATGTCAAAGTGTGACAAAACCAGGTACCAAGTCGATGACGATGAATCACTCGCTACAACAAAATTAATATCAAGCTTCAAGACAACCCGCTTTGAGCATCAACTAGATACTTGTAAATGGCAGAAATATTGGTACTATCAAATATCTTTGGTGGCTAGTCATTTTCTACTTTGGTGGCAAACATATTTTCCAAGAAGTGGTGTCACTTTCCCCATTTCTCATAAGTGCTATTACGCTCAAACTATTGGTTTTTATTCTACCCACGTAGTTTTTACTCTAAATTTCTTTGTGTTTGAGATGGGAGGAGAACTAATTTAAACTAAACCATATTTGTGTGAAGAATTCAGAAGTAAATCTAAGCTATGGTAGAAAGTGGTTAAATGTAATATAGATAGTTATGTTGAAGGCTTACAAGGTTTCAATTTGGAGTTGTCTAAGAATTTTTCCCAAGCTTGGCATAGGGGGGAAGTAAAAAATGGTAAGGTTTCTTTCAAAGTCACTCTAGATTTAATTGCTACTATCATTGGGATTTTGTAAGGTTCTATAACAGAGTAGTGCTAGCTGATATTTGAAAAGTTGCTACCTTATTTTTGATAAAATTCTTCACCTTGGATGGGTGTTACAAAAGATTTCACACCTATCATTTCCCAATGTTAAACCACCTTAGGTATGTCATTAGGATGAATTTCACTTACTGTGTTTTCTCTTTAATTTTTTGATCTATTGCTAGAGCCAAGACTAAGAATTCCCTTCCCCTCCATCATGGGTTAATTCTTAGACTCTATAAATTTCATCTTTCCTTAACCACACTCAGTGGGTCCTTCTTAATTCATCCTCACCCCCTACCAGACCAAAATTTAGCGGTTGAGCTTTCTGGGGCCCTCATGGTGAAACCCAACCCCACTACTAGCTCATCTTCTAAACCTAAGCTTGTCCCTACCCACTTTAATCCTATCAACAAGACCAATAGAAGACCTCTTCTAATCTACTCAAATGATGATGATGTGTATGAGGATTTTGAGCCCTCCTATGATTTAGAGCTGGAATGGTCCTCTATGAATTCTGAGGAGGTTTCCCCCTTTCCCCCTAATCAGGAGATTCCTGACACCAAGATTGGCCCTCTTAACATAAAATCGAAGGTTTTAAAAATGGACAAAAATATTTAACAATAAGATCTATTGATTAAATATGAATTTTTATCATAGTTCAATGTCGCTATTAGGAATATTAATAGAATGGGGGTTGTGGCTGAGGCTAGCACTAGGCTTGTCAAATGGGTCATGGAGGAGAAGAATAAATGAGTGTAGGAAGTTGCGAGCAATTTGGCTAGTAAATTAGAGAATTGGAATATAGTTGAAGAAATGTTGAAAGACCTCAGTGAGAAGATGTCATAAAGAGACAAAACCAAGATTGTTATGGAGTTGAAGGATAGCCAGGAGATCCTTCAAAGAAAAATTGAGGAGATGCCAAAGAGGAGGAAGGAGATGGTCCTAAATAATTTAGCTTCCCTACTGGCTATTGAAAAGAAAATGGACCATAGGAAAGCCAAGCATAGGAGGCATGCTTTGTTCCTCTTTGCTCCAATCAAGCCCTCGGTCTTTATGGTTAAAGATACTTTGGATTCTGGTACTCTGAAATCTACTAAGGACTCCAACAAAAAAAACTCTTTCTTTGATAAGGTTTTAGGACTATGTAAAGATTGGAAAGAAGGTAACACCTCCGACCTGTTGGTGTAATTATTTATTCATGTTGGATATAATTACACTATACTTTAAGTTTACTTAGGTACATGCATATCATAGTAGTTTCCATATGAGACACTTGGGTGTTTGTACCACATTGGGATAGTATGTTGTAGGATATTTCCACCTTTTATGGTGTGATCCTGTTATTACTTTATCATATCCACCTATTGTGGGATGATAATTCCACCTTCGATGGGTGATCCACCTCATGTGGAATACTTTATTTTTTCTCCTACCTACCACACCTATTTCCTACCTATCCTTGTTTCTCATTTATCCACATGTCATGTTTGTGTGCTCACATATCCATATAGCCTTGCCTATATAAGCAAGCTCATATTCATTGTATGTAACTTTTGATGATCTATTTATTAATGAGAATACAATTTATTCTTGTCCTATTTTGTCTCTCTATTTTGTACTTTTCTAAGCTCTTGATCTTGGTAAAATCTCACATGGTATTAGAGCCTAGAGGGCTTAATTGATTAGTCAATTTGGAGGCTTCAATTTTGGATCTCGGGAGCTACTATTTTTCAGGGTGTCCTATGGCCATTTGGACATCACAATTGCGTCCGGAAGGCCATTTCCATGAATTTTGAGTAAAAATTTACCCTATTTTGGTGAGGGAAAAATTTCCGCATATTTTGCTACATTTGTACAGACTTTTCAAAAAAATATATATTTTAAAAAAATTTCCTGTGAATTTTATTTTCAAAAATTCATTTACATATTTGCAAAAAAAAATTATAAATTGGGGTTGGGGGCATTTTGAAAAATTTATTGCAAAAGGTTTTATTAAAAATAAAATAAAAAATTATATTTTTAGAGTGGGTTCGACCCGCCCCCCACCCCCCCTCTGACACTAAACCCCTACGTAAGTTTTGCAGGGCCCTCCGCCTACTTTCGTCATTGTCGTCTGCTACCGCCTTCGTACTTCCTGCTGGTCCCACTCTCCCCGATGTTATTCTTCCCCACCGGCTCATTTTCTGCTCCCGACAGCATGTCCTTTCCGACAACCAGGCGACCTATACTCCCACTCCTCCAAGCTCCTTCCCACTGACGTCACACTCCACCTCTGGTCTCCTTGGGCTCCATCCACATTGCTGCCTACTCTGGCACTACCTTCACTGCCAACCTTTTTTTCTTCCAAACAGTTCCATGTGGGACCATTTGATTGGACAACGTATCGTCCAGTTGGAGCTAGCTCAACCACCACTTAGCAGCCAACTTAGTGGTCGATGCAAAAATTCATAATACCACGTAATCAGCCGTATGACCACTCATCTCCCACATCAGCAGTCCTCCACACCACGTCACCTAACCACATCAATGATAACATCGACATTTTGTATGCCATCTATGCATGACATATCATCTCATCCATACAGTACGCAACCTATCACAGACTTCCATGTCATTTGATGATGTCATTATCAGTATGGCTAATGTCATCATCTGTACAATTAGGCAGAAGGGTGCGATGGCCATTTTGATGGTCAAATAGGTATCAAATTTAAGCCCTTTATTTGTTGATGTCATCAGTATTTTGATTAAAAATTACCCCCTCACCATTTGGCTTTTTGATTTTGTAGTCCAACCTCAGGAGGCTGTATCTTGCTCATTTTTGCTCCTTTTTTGCTCCTTTTTTGGTACAATGTTTTTTGAAATGGGCTAGAATTTTGTGCTCTTCGCACTGGTGGAGGAATTTTCTGATTTTAATGGATGGATTTTTCAAAATTTGCATATTTTCATGACTATACCTATCTAATCCATGATTTTGCAACTTCAGAGGCTTCCTTTGTGGTCATACGGTCTCCTTTTCATGTGCCTTTTTTTTTAAAGTGCATAATTTTTTGTCTAATTTCATAATCTACCATTAGTTTGTAGTGATTTTGAGTAGAAATTGTATATTTAGTATTTGGTCATTTTTGGCCTATTTGGTACTTGTATTTTGCTTGGATCTCAGTTTAGATCACTTGTAGTTTTTGTTTGAGTCTCTTATAGCCTATTTGAGGTGGTTGTATAGTTGAAATCAGAAGTCCATCTTGCCTTGTTTTGCAAGTGGCCCATTGTACACGCACTAAGTATAAAGTGTCAAATCATCATTTTTTCGGGGGGGGAAGGGGTGTTTCTTGTTTGAGTAATTTGTGGGGGTGTCTTGTGTGATTGTGCCTCTCTCTATCTTGTGTTTTTCCATTTTGGTGCTATGGGTTCTCCTAAATTTCCACTTTTAACTCCTTATTATTATGCATCATCGAAGATAAAGGCATGGAGTAAACTAATGGAAAAAGGACAGATAAAGGAAAGGGACAAGCTCTTTGTGCTACTACAAGTCATGATTCAGGGAGATGGCTTCTAGATTTAGGGGCTTGTCATTATATGGTATCTTCCTAGTCTATGTTCTCTTCATTTGAGCCTTGCATCATGTCGTAGATTTTGATGGGCAATCATACATAAATGGATGTGATTGGGAAAGGATCTATTGCCATTGGGGATAACTCCTTCAATGATGTGTTGTGTATACCCCACTTGACAAACAATCTTCTTTCCATCTATCAAATCACACATGGGGCAACTAAGAAAACTTTGTAGTTCACACTTGATTCAATTATCATTAGAGACTTGGAGACTAGAGCTAGCATTGTGATTGAGGTGGTTGATCATGCATCTCGGTTGTACTCCATTTCAAAATTTGGTCCTATCGATGAGGTTGATTCTTCCCATGATGATTCAGATTTTGAGGAGAACTTTGGGTACTTGAACTTGGGGATTCTTAGATGTGACCCCATTCTTGAGACTTGCATTTCATCTCCTCTTATTGATATCACATTACTTATTTCATGTGATGAAGCAGCTAGTGTGACAATTTTTCCTTCTTGTGATTCAGTGCATCGGGATATATCTTGTCTTCCAGCTTCAGTTGATTGTGATGACTACTTGACAAACATTGCAAGCTTTTTTGTGGAGTCCTACATTGTAGCTTTCAGAGACATCATTGATGACATTCATCTACTCTTTGATGAATATGATCCTTCGTTGATTGTTGTGAGGGAACACTTTGACCCTCTTGTGAATTATCTACATGATCATTCTTTAGATGTTGACATGATTGTGGATACTTTTGTATAACAGTTGGAGAAGGTCTCTTTATCCTTAGAGGAGACATGTGAGTCTTTGGGACTTGTTCTACATTCATCTCCACTAGATCTTGGAGTGCCTTTTTCAGTAGTGTGGAGCAGTTCACCACATTTGGAGGGGGTAACTTTCAGCATTGACATGGGGACACTTGAGCAGTTTTCATAGATTTCATTCATCATGAGTTTTTTTCCTACATATTCCCTTCATGATCGGGGAGACTTCATGGATACACCTTTGGTTTTGTTTCTTCCTAAGGGGAGGAATATTCTTCGATGTTCATGAAGAATTTTCTTCATTCATCATCGAGCTTCTACCATTGGTGTAGATTCTACATTGAGGGGGGGCTACCCAGTCTCTCTTCTTCTCTCATATGGAGGGGATTTTTCATCACATGGGGTTTTGTCCTTCACATGCTTCTATGAGAGTTCTCTTGTATATAGTTTTCATCCCTTTTCGGGGGATGGTTTTTCTCTCTTTCCTCACTTTATGAGAGATTGCATTGGTTTGTGTGCATTTGCATTTGTATATGGGTACCTAACATGGCCTAGTAGTCGGGACCCATCTTGCATTGCCTAGTTTCATTGTAGACTTAATTGCATTCCCCTAAGTTGTACTTACAGGAGGGTGTTGGTGTAATTATTTATTCATGGTGGATATAACTAAAATATACTTAAGTTTACTTAGGTACATGAATATCATAGTACTTTGCATATGAGACACTTGGGTGTTTGTGCCACATTGAGATAGTGTGTTGGAGGAGACTTCCACCTTTTATGGTGTGATCTTGTTATTACTTTATCATATCCACTTATTGTGGCATGATAATTCCACCTTCGGTGGGTGATCCACCTCATGTGGAATACTTTATTGTTTCTCCTTCCTACCACACCTATTTCCTACCTACCCTTGTTTTTCATTCAGCCACATGTCATGTTTGTGTGCTCATATATCTATATAGCCTTTCCTATATAAGCAGACACATATTCATTGTATGTAACTTTTGATGATCTATCTATTGATGAGAATATAGTTTATTCTTGTCCGATTTTGTCTCTATATTTTGTAATTTTCATTGAGCTCTTGATCTTAGCAAAATCACACATGCCCAGTAGACCTTCTCTCTAGTCTTTGGCGATTGGCTACTTTTTTGTGGTTTTTGTATGCTAGTTGTGTCCTTGGTCTTCTTCTAGTGCTTGGTGGTCCCTTGTTGTTTTTTGGTGTTTTGTTTTTAGCTAGGTGTGCTTTTATGATGCACCCTAAGTGGTGCTTTTTTGCAGATATGTAATGGTATGAGCCTAACCTGATTTTAATTGATTAGAACATAATACAAATTAACCTTCTTAGAAATTTAACAATGAGGGACTATATTTATAAAATAGTATTTTCAAATCAGTTTATTTGATCCTCTAAAAAGTGTAGAATTTTTTTTTACCTTAATATTTTTGATAAGCACAAAAAAGACTCCACCAAGGATGTGATTTAAGGCTAGCTGGTTCTGTCAAAGCCAATTTGATTTAAAAAGGTATGACAAAATCCCCTTCAATGTACACCCTTTAGATAAAACCTCTCTAAACTTAAATCATACATTTTTTTTCTTAAAATATAAATTTATTATAATAACCCCCAACTAAAACACACCTTTTTCTTCCATGCTCCACCTATTATCTATGCCATATTTTAAATATGATTTTAGTATTTGCCCTATGTCTATAAGGCATCATTCGATTTCAATATACATGGGAGTCATTATGGCTTGCCCATTCATGTTTAAACCTTTCCTCTAGTTTTACATTATGTTTACGGTCTTCTCTTCATGTTTGTTTGTGGTTTGTTGCTTGAGCCATGACATTAGCTATCATATGACTATAGCTATAAAGAATCTTATATAGAAATTTTAAGTAAAATGAAAAGATCTCTATACCCATAACAAAATAAAATAAATTTTAAATACATTAAGATAAGAGTATACTTTAAAACAAATAATTCCTTGAATATTTTGAATCTATATATATATTATGTACAAAATAAGTTAGTAAAACAAAAGCACAAAAACAATTTCAAACTTAACTAGTGCTTACAATCAAAAAGGGGAAAAAATGATTTGTACTTGAATAGCTCAAATCAATGAAACATAATGAATGATATAGGTTAACCATTGTAAACACATCAATGAAATATAATAAATGATATAAGTTACCCATTGAAATGTTTACCAATAATTTTTAGCTCACATCATGTTTAAAATCTTGTAGACTTACAGTGGCCATATACTAACAAAATCCTTCATTCTACTTTCATCTATTCCCTCTTATACATCAATCAACAACTTAAAATTATAACATCATACAAATTGAAGGTTCTCTTTGTGAACCTATTATTGAAATTTAATATTTCAATGATAAAGAATCCCAAACCATAAATCAATCCAAGTACAACTGCCTATCACACATGATTGCGGCATCCCAATCATTGCTTCACCAATTCTCTCAATACTTGTGTAATTGTCATAGCTAAAAGAGTTGTTGCAAACTTTTGTATTGCTAAATGGAATCTCACTTAACTTAGGATTGCCTAAATAGGATGACTCTCCAAAAGTTAGAAACTACACTCCGTGGGGTACCTTCCCATCAAGAAACTTATAAGATGGATTTAGGACCTCCAAATAACTCAGCAACTAAAGTCTTAATGAAATCTTGTCATTCAATTAATTTACTGACCGATCCATTCCTCCGAATATTTTTGGGATTCAGCCACTAAGATGGTTCCATGGAGTACTACCTTGAAATTCATTGGAACTCAACGAGAGATGCAATTGTGAGAGTGTTTCAATACATTGGAGGACGGTGCCTTCCAAATTATTATTTCCCAATTCCAATACTTGCAGAGACTAGCATTTTAAAAGGGAATATAAAATAACCTCTCTCAAATGATTACGAGAATAAGCTATAAATTCCTTCTTTATGCATGCTTCTATTTGGTTAAAATGAATGTAGGAATCTTTACTTTGGGATTTCAAAGAACAATCTATTATTTGATCAAACATTCCTTTATATTGTTTCTCTTCAAAAAGGTGGTAAATGACTAAGTGTTTTAAGTGTCGCAGTTTTCACTTGTAGCTCGAAATGCTCTAAGTGTACGATCAAAGCCTAGTCCAACCCTGATCCCTGACCCCGAAAGTATCCTTTTCATCGTTATGTTTTTGATATTTTGAGTTTTAAGGAAGAGCCTCAACATTTTTGAACATTGTATATCCCTGATCCCCGACCCTCGACCGCCGAAAACCATGTCATTTCCTTAAAGTTTTCTTGATTTATCGCATTTCGAGGATCTGGCTTTCACACTTCAGATTTCTTGTGTATAAAATGTATTGAGAAAATAGTAGCCTTCGGTCAGTAAAAGGATGAATTTTTAGGCTTGCAACCCTAACAGCTTTCGGTCTTGCAACTCTGACAATTTTAGGCATCACACATCGGGTTTCCAATGTTTAGGTTTCAAGCTTGGTAGCTCAGACCTCCAACCCCTAATCCTCGATGGGCGCTTCATTCGCCAAACATTGAAAAGCTCCCGAGCTTTTGGAATTTGGGTGTTAGGCCTTTGGGGTTCCTAGTCAAACTTCAGTATACTAATTCCCAACACTCAAATATCTTTTTTGAGTGTTGGGTTTCCATCTTTCGGGGATGGAAGTCTCTTTATTACAAACAAGGTAAGGTGTGTCTCTGATGCTCAAATCCTAACATGAAGTTTTAAGTTATCTAATTGGGTACTGAATTTTACCCCATCTTCAAAACGTCATATCTCCTAGCCCAACGATCAAAAAATGATCTTCCATACCCCAATAGAAAGAGCTTGAAGCCATTTAAAATAAGTCTCTTTGAAAGCTACCTAGTACAATAGTTCTAAGGGACCGATAAATTTGACCTCAAATTCACCTCCCACGCATTGGTCAACAACTAAAATTATAGCTTCATATAAGTTAAAGACCACATTTCTCACCCAAATATTGAAAGTGAATATTCCAATCACAATAAAGAGTCTCAAACCATGTAGCTCAATCCAAATGTCATTGCCCACCATTTCATTCAGCATCTAAATTCTCTATTTCAATGCTTGTGTCAATAATTGTGCAATTCGCAAAGCCAAAAGAGTTGTTGCAAACTATTCTATTGGTAACTAGAATCCCACTCCGATTAGCGTTGCCTATTCAATGATATTCTTAGGCAATGGTTTTGTTATAATATCTGCAATTTGTTCCTTAGTAGGCACATAAACCAATCCGACTTCCTTTGCTTCAACCTTTTCCTTCAAGAAATTATACCTTATAGAAATGTGTTTTGACTTGGAATGAAATACTAGATTCTTTGACATATCAATAACAATAGTATTATCATAGTGAATAACAATAGGCTCATCATAACTTACCCTTATATCCTTCAACATCTGCTTCATCAATAAAAGTTGAGTACAATTTGTTGCAACAGCTACATATTCAACTTCAACAGTAGATACTCAAGTGCATGTTTTTTTCTTGCTAAGCTATGAGACCAATTTTTTCCCAAGAAAGAATGCACCACCTATAGTGCTCTTCCCATCATTAACATCACATGCCCAATCAGAGTCTGTATAGGCACATTATTTGAAATCATCATCCTTTGGATACCATAACCCATACTCTATTATTCCTACCAAATATCTAAATATTTTTTTAACAACAATATCATGACTTCCTCTTGGATCAGATTGAAAACTAGAAGATATGCAAACAACAATAATTATATCAGGTCTAGTCTAAGTTAAGTACAACAATCCACCAATCATTGATTTGTATCTACTTGGATTCACTCTAGGAGATTCATCTTCCTTAGTCAATTTGCAATCGGCTATCATAGGAGTACCAACAAGTTTTGAATTTACAAGACCAAATGTATTTAACAATTCTTTTACATACTTATTTTGATAAATGAAATTACCTTTATCAATTTGAGTAATCTGCAAACCTAAGAAAAATTTCATCTATCCAATCATAGGAATTTTAAATTCATTCTTCATATCATTAGCAAATTTAATGCATAAATTATCTTCTCCTCCAAAAATGATATCATCAACAAAGACTTCAATGATTAGTATGTCGTCATGCTCAATCTTATAATATAAGTTACTATCAACATTACCTTTTTTTAAAATGGAGCTTTGAAAGATATTTATCTAATCTAGGATAACATGCTCTAGGGACTTGTTTCAATCCATATAAAACTTTCTTCAGTCTGCATACCATTTCCTTGTCCTCTGATAAAAAAAATCAATCAGGATCCTTAATATAGACTTCCTCCTCAAGATCTCCATTTAGAAATGCATGTTTAACATCCATCTGATATACCTTGTATTTCTTGTGTGTAGCATAGGCAACAAATAGTCTTACTACTTCAATTCTTGCAACCGGAGCATAAATCTCATCATAATCAACTCCTTCTTCTTGTGAATAAAATTTACAAACCAATCTAGCCTTGTTTCTTGCAACCTAACCTTCCTCATTCAATTTATTCCTGAAAACCCATTTAGTTCCAATAACATTTTTATGTTTAGGCCTAGGAACCAATTCCCATGTTTTATTGTTTTCTATTTGATCCTATTCCTCTTCCATTGCTTTCATCCAATTCTTATCTTTACTTGCTTCAATAAAATATTATGGTTCAATTTGAGAAATTAAACATACCTCTTCAACAACTAACCTTCTTCTTGTCATCACACCTTTCCTCTTATCTCCAATGATCTAATCTTAAAAATGATTCACCTTTACATACCTGGGAGGCTTTGGATTATCTTGCCTTTTTGACTCTTTATGTTCATCAATAGTCACTATGGAATTTTCAAATGTTACTAGAGCAACTGGATCAATGCTCTAAACTGATTCTTGCACTATCGGTTCTGATCTAACAAACTCATCTTCTAGTCAATAGTCATATGATATGATCTAATTGTTACCTTGCTCATCCACCTTGATGTTTATGCTTTCCATTATCCTATTCAATCTTTTGTTATAACATCTATATTATTTACTCTTAGTAGAATAACTCAAAAATATTCCATCATCACTTCTAGGATCAAATTATCATAATGCATTATCTCATCTAATATAGAATTTACTTCCAAAAATTCTAAAATATCTAACAGTAGGAGTGTGACCGAACCATAATTCATAAGGAGTCTTACCGGTATCACCTTTTATGTGTACTCTATTGAAAGTGTATAATGTAGTATTGATAGCTTCTCTCCATTAGATATCAGGCAATTTGGCTTACATCATCATTGACCTTGCAACATCTAAGATAGTTTTGTTCTTCCTTTTCACTATTCCATTATGTTGTGGAGTTCTAGGTGCATAAAATGGTCTTCTGATTCCATGCTTCACACAAAAGTTGTTAAACTCACCGGATGTAAATTCACCACCTTGATCTGACCTTAAACATTTGATCTTCAATCATGTTTCTATCTCAACCATAGCTTTGAAAATTTTGAAATTCTTAAGAGCCTCTGATTTTTCTTTCAAAAATGCAACCCACATCATTCTAGAATAATCACCAATAAGCAACATAAAGTATATATCACCTTAAAAACTTTTAGTCATTGTCCGTCCACATAGATCAGTATGAATAAGATCAAGAATTTCATTAGATCTATCATGTATTCTTCTAAAAGAAGTTCTAACTTGCTTACCCATTTGAGATTCTCTACATATCGGATTATGAGGCTTGATAATCTTGACCAAATATCTAATAGCCTATGTTGAATTGATCTTCACTATGCAATCAAAACTCATGTTGCACATCCTCTTATGCCATAGCCAACTTTCATTAATCTGAGCAATCAAGCAATCCTTCTCACCAGAGTTCAAATGAAAGATATTTTCTTTGGTCTAAGTTTTGGAGGCAATTTCCAATCCAGATCTATTGATAATCTTGCACTTTCCATATTTGAATTGTAAATGAGAACCTCTATCCACCATCTAACCTACACTCAAAAGATTATGCTTCAAACTTTCAACATTTAATAAACATTTTCAGTACTAGTCTTACCATCCAATGATATAGTTTCTTTGCCTTTGATCTTACATGCCTTGTTGTCTCCAAATCTAAGTAGTCCACCATTAAATTCTTGCAGATTCAGTAATTTCCTCTTGTCACCAGTCATGTGATGTGAGCAACTACTTTCTATAACCCATTCATCATTTTCTTCAATTTTAGCAACTAGAGCCTTCTCCTTAGTATGTGTTGTATTAATGACAGGTTCTAGAGATTCATCCTTTATAGCAATAAAGACCCAATCTTTACCAGAGCTTCCATTACTGAATCCACTTATAGGTTCATCGTCATCATCATCATCATCATCATCATCACCATCATAGTAACATGATTTATCCTTATTCCTTCTAAATATAGGTCTGCTTTGATATTCTGAATTAGGCTTATAACTCCTCATAAATATTTCTTGATTCCTAGCAACTCTTTCAAGATATCTAGAAGCAAAATGATCAGTCTTATTTCATGAAAAAACATTTAAAAGGAACTTTTCCTTCATACTTACTTGTAGCCATCCCTTTAGGGACTCTTCTAGCAATTAGGGCTTCCAACTCTTCAAGTTCTCTATCTTCTCTCTCAATGTCTTCCAAATATTTAGCATATAACTCCTTCCACTCTATCTTCTACTTACCGAAGGCAAATTGTTTAAATGAAGTTTCAGTTTTAGTAGCACTCTGATCTCCATGTTTCTCAAGTTCAAAAGAAGTCAACTTCCCAAGTAATCTCTCTGGTAACAAGGGTACTTCAAATTGTCTGGAGTTCATTAATTGTAGTAGCCTTCATTTTGTAAGCTGGAGGTAGAACTCTCAGAATCTTTAACACAACATCATCCTCAGTGACATTTCCACCGAAGCATTTGATTCCCATGACAATCCCATTCACTCTATCCATGAAATAACTTATTTCCTCATCTGCTTCCATCTTCAAAGTTTCATATCTCACCCAGAAACCTTCAAGTTTTGCAATATTAACTGCTTGGTCACCGTCATAAAGAGTTTCAAGTTTCAACTAGATCTTCTTAGAATTTTCCAATTCTATGATATTTAATAGCTTCTCATCAGATAGAGCACTTAACAATTCTTCTTTTGCTCTGACATCATTATCATCTCTTTTATGCTCATTAGGAGGTGTTGGTCTTCCAGAATTAGGATCATGAGGTGTATACCCTTTTTCTACTATCTCCCAAACTTCAGCTCCAAGACATCTCAGATGAATATTCATTTGTTCCTTCCATAATTATAATTTATAGCATTAAATTTGGGACTCTCCTTACGGTAGGAATTAAATATAGAAGTTGATGCCATCTGATCTCATCAAGTGATTAAGGTTCTACAGAGAGGACGTTGTTCTGATACCAATTGTTAGAATGTTTTGATACCAAAGGAAAACTAATAGGGGGAAGTGAATTAGTTTTCCATAAGTTTAACAGTTAAAGAAAATTATAAACCTTTTACTAGAGCAACATAAGAACAACACAGTGAAAGATAAAACAACTGGATCAATGCTCTAAACTAATTTTTGCACTATCGGTTCTGATCTAACAAACTCATCTTCTAGTCCATAGTCATATGATATGATCTAATTGTTACCTTGCTCATCCACCTTGATATTTATGCTTTCCATTATCCTATTCAATCTTTTGTTATAACATCTATATTATTTACTCTTAGTAGAATAACTCAAAAATATTCCTTCATCACTTCTAGGATCAAATTATCATAATGCATTATCTCTTCTAATATAGAATTTACTTCCAAAAAATCTAAAATATTTGACAGTAGGAGTGTGACCGAACCATAATTCATAAGGAGTCTTACCGGTATCACCTTTTATGTGTACTCTATTGAAAGTGTATAATGTAGTATTGACAGCTTCTCTCCATTAGATATCAAGCAATTTGGCTTACATCATCATTGACCTTGCACATCTAAGATAGTTTTGTTCTTCCTTTTCACTATTCCATTATGTTGTGGAGATCTAGGTGCATAAAATGGTCTTCTGATTCCATGCTTCACACAAAAGTTGTTAAACTCACTGGATGTAAATTCACCACCTTGATCTGACCTTAAACATTTGATCTTCAATCATGTTTCTATCTCAACCATAGCTTTGAAAATTTTGAAATTCTTAAGAGCTTCTGATTTTTCTTTCAAAAATGCAACCCACATCATTCTAGAATAATCACCAATAAGCAACATAAAGTATATATCACCTTAAAAACTTTTAGTCATTATCGGTCCACATAGATCAGTATGAATAAGATCAAGAATTTCATTAGATCTATCATGTATGCTTCTAAAAGAAGTTCTAACTTGCTTACCCATTTGAGATTCTCTACATATTGGATTATGAGGCTTGATAATCTTGACCAAATATCTGATAGCCTATGTTGAATTGATCTTCACTATGCAATCAAAACTCATGTTGCACATCCTCTTATGCCATAGCCAACTTTCATTAATCTGAGCAATCAAGCAATCCTTCTCACCAGAGTTCAAATGAAAGATATTTTCTTTGGTCTAAGTTTTGGAGGCAATTTCCAATCTAGATCTATTGATAATCTTGCACTTTCCATATTTGAATTGTAAATGAGAACCTCTATCCACCATCTAACCTACACTCAAAAGATTATTCTTCAAACCTTCAACATTTAATAAACATTTTCAGTACTAGTCTTACCATCCAATGATATAGTTCCTTTGCCTTTGATCTTACATGCCTTGTTGTCTCCAAATCTGAGTAGTCCACCATTAAATTCTTGCAGATTCAGTAATTTCCTCTTGTCACCAGTCATGTGATGTGAGCAACTACTTTCTATAACCCATTCATCATTTTCTTCAATTTTAGCAACTAGAGCCTTCTCCTTAGTATGAGTTGTATTAATGATAGGTTCTAGAGATTCATCCTTTATAGCAATTGTAGACACTCAAAATTGTCATGTCTAATTAAATAAATATTTTATTTATTTAATTATCTAAGCCTAATTCTTCTATTAATTAAATAATTTTTTATTTATTTAATTAATTCATTTATCCTCTTCTAGCCTTATTTCTCATTTAAATAAATACATTTATTTATTTAAATTATCCCTTTCCTAAATTAAATAAATATTTTATTTATTTAATTGTCCTATTTCTTCTATTAATTAAATAAATCTTTATTTATTTAATTAATTCATTATCTTTTTCTACACATGACACATGTCATTCATCTCTTAATTCATACACTACCTACCCCTTTCATTATTTTATTATTTCTTTTACCTACCCTCTAATCCTAGCCGACCTCTCTTTTTACACCTCTCAATCTTAACCCTCCATTTCTCATTGTGTCTTCTATTTAAGGAGATGCTTTCTTCATTGTCTAACCCTAATGACACATCCTAATGAACTAATGACTAATTTTGGAGTACTTGGCTACACTACAATTCCACTTACAACCACATTCCGTTCTTTGTTGAGCTCTTGTGCATATAAAAATCTGAGAGCAAATATATCAAGCAAGATCAATGGAGATAGGAAGAATGGAGATCAAAACCCTATTGGACATGTGATGGTATAATCTTTGTGATTTTGAGTTATTTTGCATTGTCTTAGGTTATCTTCATATGTTATGGTGGATCTTTGTTCATTGTTAGGCTAGGGTTTAGTGGTTGGATTCATTTTAGCCTTTCAATATTGTTTTTTATTGTTATCCATTTTCACCATACACATTTTGGCACGCCCGGTGGGACTCTTGTCCCTTTGCATTTAACATTTTTGTTGCAGATTTTGCATTTTTGAAGTTGCAGATCGGACAATTTTTCGACGACATTTAGGTTTTTTTCGCGTCTGCAAGTGTTCGGATCGCGTTTTTGTTTTTCAGAAGCGTCTGCGATATCGGGAATCGCGTCTGTGTTTCTGCCAGTTTTTATTTTGCAGGTTTCCAAAAGGTGCGTCTGTGATTCCTAACCGCGTCTGCGCTGCATTAGACCGCGTCTGCGTCATTTAACAGCGTCTGTGATCTCTGAGCGCATTTGTGCATAACAGAACCGCGTCTGTGTCATACAGACGCGTCTGTGTCTGGTATAGAGGCGTCTGTGCTTTCTGTTTTGCAATTTCAATTTTTCTGAGATTCGGGTTTTCGGATTTTGTACTTAGGGTTTCAGATCTGGTTTATTTTCGGCTAACCCTTGCAGATCTAGCTAACCTGGTTTGTGCAGCTTGCTTTGGAGGCAAATACGTTTTTGTTGAAGGCCCCTTGTCACAAAGTCTTTTTGGGTTTTCTAAAATTTACCTAACTTGTGTGCTTGCAGGAAGGGGTTATCATTTGAAACTACTAACAATTTTGTTGCAGGGCCTTAGTTAGGGTTTTGTAATTTTGATTGTGTGCCTTGTTTTTCATAGCTTAGCAAACACTTCAATTGGTGCACTAAAATTGAATCATTGTCTTTTGTGTCTTGAGCAATAGGCTCTTTTTGTTTAATCTTTAGAGGGCCTGTCTTCCCGTGTGGTCATTAGGACTACTAGTGAGAAGAGAACGACCCAAGTGGTAGCGAGGAAAACCCACCTCATCCAAACCACTATAATCAAATGTATTCATGGTGAAAACTATGAATAACGTGTGCTGATTAGTTCATACCGACACTATGTCTCCCCATAAACCCGTTTGATCAAATTTATTTGATCATTTGTAGGGCGTAACCCCTACCGGCTGGGAGCCTTCTGTATTTACAGAGCTGAAAGTGCCGCATGTATGGCCACACGAGCGGATGCCCTTACTAGCACCTCTTTGTTTTAGATGCCCAAATCCTTCTAGTTGTTGAGGCAGGAGGTCGGACCTCTGGTAGCGGCCCACACACATACGGTTCTTAGTAGAGATACAAAGTTCGCCATGGGGAGTTTTCATGGGGACTGATGCTTGGCTGACCCGAGAAGTGAGTGCCGAGGGTGGAGCCAGTGAGGTCAAGCATCTAAGTATCCGCTCTGAATAGCGTAGCCTCGGGGGTAAAACCCTATGTGGGATCAACAACTATTGTCTTGGCCAGCCCTAAGATTTGTGTTTGTCTTATGCTAAACACTCAAACATTCAAGACAAAACAGCAAAACATTGTGTCTTTTGTGTCTTCAAGTGTATGCAAAAACTTTTTACATCAAACAACACACTTTTGGAGTCTAAACAGTCTGCAAACATTGAGTCATCAACATTGTGTCCTCTTGTCACGAAAAAAAGTCAAAAAATCAGATTTGGTCACAACAAAACAACTTCACAGATAGGAAAAATTGCACTAAGGTTACAGAAATGCGTCTATGTCTGTTCAAACCGCGTCTGCGTCAGATAAGCGCGTCTGTGAAGTACAGAATAGCGTCTGTGTTTTTATCAGCGTTTGTGTCAAACAGAGAGGCGTCTGTGTCTTGGAATCGCGTCTGTGAAGTATACAGAGGCGTCTGTGTCAGGATTTGAAAACTTTAACAGTCAAGCAAACAAAGAAAATCAGTTTCGGCATACTTGAGCTTCTTAGGTTGTCTCTTCAGGTTTCATCTAGCATTCAGCCTATTCTAAGGTTTCACACAGTCCATCATTGCTTCATACCTCATTTTACATTCATACTTGTCTAAACTTGAGTCAAAAAGGTCACTTGCTTGTCCTCACTATACTCTTTCAACACACTACATACTACTACACTTTGCTAAGTGGTCCCTCATCAAGGTTTCTTACCTTTGGGTCTCATTTGGTCTTACTTAGAGTCAAGGTCAGCTTACCTCATCAAGAGAAACTATCCTCTCTTTGGAAGTCACACCTACTCTACTACTTACATACTTGGTCTTACACTTTGGACATTGCAAGTACACCCCAAGATTCATTTACACTCCATACAACTCTTGGTCTTCCATACTTTTTCATTCTTCATCTAGTTTCTCACATCTTGGTCTAACACCTAGTTCATGGTTGAAACCCGCCTTCAAAAATCTAGGAGAATAGCTAAAGAAGCTCAAGAATCCATAAACGTGAGTTCTTATGAGTATGACAATGATCTATTCTACAATCCTGAGCACACTACATTACCAGACATGAATGTTTATAGACACAATCCAAATGTGGAAAGCACAAATACTATAAACAACAATACTACACACAATGACAATGTGGACAACTCTTCAATACTATCAGCAGACATAGAAGACTCCATAATGAATCCTCATTTCAATAGATTGGTTGAAGAGATAATGAGGAGAGATCGACAGTACTTTTTACACATGATGGCACAAAGTGGAGTTAAAATACCTCATGACTTTGACATGTCTCAACTTATGGAAAGTCGACCCTCACAACAAATTCAACCCAACATGGATCAAAGGAGACCAAATAGTGGAGGAAATAGAGGACCGAATAATATGATGCCTGAGTCACCATCAGTTTTGCTTCAAAAACCAGCAATCCCACATACACAAGCTCAAACATATGATACTTACACTCAAAGACCATCATGGAGGCCTTATGCTCAGACACATGCTCAAGGTGTGGATCAATCAAAACAAGTGGATACTCAAGGACATCCTCAAAATTTTGACACAAGGAGACCTCATGTCAAAATTGGGGGCAACACAATGGAAAATGAAAGGCCTATTGAATATGGTTTATATACACAAAACAGATATGGGGTTCCCCAACAAGAAGTTATGCCAAGTGCTCCATACATGTCGCAACAATATAGACCTCCATATGGACATGTCTACGATCAGTATCATCCATATATGCAACAAGCTTCTCCTCAAATGGGTGTTTCAAACATGGGGTATGCTACAAGAAATCAATCTCCTCCCAAAAATAATTTGGAGCAACAAATTAGAGATCTACAAAAGAAAGTGGAGGACATGAGTACATCCAAACCTACATATACTATGAGAGATATATGCCCTTATCCCTTCGATAAGAGCATTCCAATGCCTCCATTTCCTCCACACTTTGTGACACCAAAATTTGACAAATATAGAGGGAGAGGAGACCCCAAGGCACACATAAGACAATTCTTCACAGCTTGCATTGAGGTAGCGGCAGAAGAAACATACTTAATGAGGTTGTTCCCACAGAGCTTAGGAGATCAAGCTATGGAATGGTTTTCTCAATTACCTCCGGGTATTAAGTCATGGGGCGACTTAGCAGAGGCATTCATTCAGCATTTCTCTTACAACATTGAAACAGATGTCTCAGTTACTACCTTGTGCAATACTAAACAAAAGGAAGGAAAATCTTTCGCAACATTTTTACAGAGATGGAGAAACTTAGCTAGCAGATGCTCTTGTGAAATCCCGCAGAAACAAATGGTGGAGATGTTCACACAAAACGTTAATAAGGCTATTGGCTATGATCTCAGAAAAGCTTGTTTGTCTACATTCAAGGATGTCATTGAAAAGGGCCTAGCAACAGAAAAGGTCTTAATTGAACAAGGAGTTATCAAACTATTCAAAGAAAACAAAGAGGACTTTAAAGGAAAGGACAAACCAAAATTTTGGAACAAGAACAAGAATACAGTTAATGATGGCATTGTTGATGCCAATACAGTGAGACCAAAGTTCGTCTTTTCTGGATCAAGTTCTACCAACAATCAGGTGAACAACCAAACAACTTCTAAACCTCGAAGGAAGTACACTCCATTGGGAGAACCACTTGAATCAGTATTCAAAAAGCTTGTGGCGAACAAAGTGATAACAGTTCCAGATTTTCCTCCATATGAACCAAAGGTAAAACCAAATTGGTGGAATGATGATGAGTATTGCGAGTTTCATAAGAGTAAGGGTCACAAGACAGGTGATTGCCATCGATTGAAAAACATTGTGCAAGATCTCATTGACAGAGGAGATATAGAGATTGAGGGACATTCATCTAATCAAGAGCATGAGGTGTTTAAGGAACCATTCCCAAAACATGACAAAGGAAAAGGCAAAGTCACAGATGATCAAGCCAATTACACTAGAGCACCTTACAATTATGATTCTACTATCAATCACATCTCAATGGACAATCATATCTCTACCATTACTATCAAAAACAAAGATCCTGAGAATCCTTCTCAGAGACCCAAAATTGTCCTAAAAGGTGTGGAATCTTCGTCCGAATCTACCTCTGAATGTCATGTTACAACCCGTCAAGGTAAGATTACATTGCCAGGTGCCTCCACTAAGAATACCAATCTTTCATCAACCAAGCCTGAGTACGACCTTGTAGAACAACTAGGGAAGACACCTACGCTCATCTCTATTCTTGAGCTCTTACGTATATCTCCTGCACATAAAGCTATCCTTGACAAAATCTTGAGAGATACTGCCGTCCCTACTGATCTAAACGTGGACCAGTTTCAAGCCATGGTGGGATACCTATCCGTTCCACACTCCCTCACATTCACAGAAGCCGATGACGCCTCCATAAGTCAGCCACATAATGCACCTCTACATGTTGAAGCCTTCATACATAAACATCGAATAAAGCGAGTCCTGATAGATGGAGGAGCAGGTCTTAATATTTGTACATTGAGCACCATCAGACAATTGGGATATTCTGACAAAGCTGTGAATGCTACAAACCAAATCACCATTAAGGCTTATGATGATGAAGAGCGCTCGTCCAAGGGCACGGTCACCTTACCACTAAGAATAGGGCCAGTCACAAAGGATGTGGTTTGTCAAGTCCTAGATCTAGATCTCACGTATAACATATTGCTCGGACGTCCGTGGATTCATGAAATGAGGGCAGTCCCATCAACATACCATCAATGCATAAAGTTCCCTCACAATGGAGTCGAGGTAACGGTCAATGGTGATCCAAATCCATTCATATATTGTAATAACTTGAGATCACATACTGAGACTATCATTCCCAGCAATCGTGAGGCTACTCCTTCGTCAGCATATATTGATCCTGAGTCATTAAAGCCCTCAACATCCAAACAAGGTGAACTTAGAGCCAAGTTTCAAGAAAAAGGCATGGGAGAATACACTCTGAATCAGACAATGTTTTTATGACAAGTCATGACCTCTCCCAAGGAATATGGGAGGCCACATCCTAAGAAGCAAATCTCCATCATGATGCTCAAATGGGATCCTACCATCTTTCAAAAATGGGGTGAACTAGAAGAAGAAAATTTATATAAAATGCTCTATAAGGACGTTGAAGAGGACACACATGATCAGATTATTATACCCTGTGAGAACTATGGCAAAGGCTTCAAAATTTTGCAAAGATTTGGGTATGATGGAAAAAGCCCTCTCGGACTATGCAAAGAAGGTGTCATGGAGCCCTTACAACCTGAGCTAACTACAAGAAGGGAACGCTCCAAGGGGCTTGGTTTTCTAAATCCCAGACTAAATAATAAAAGAACAAAAGAGGTATGGCGAATCAAAGTTGCTGAAGTTCAACAAGAGGATTACTATTCCACAGACTCCAATGAGTGGGAATGGGGTTCAGACAAATCCTCCAGTGACTATGAGCTCACTGAGACATTCAGAGAGCCAGATGAACCCACAGAGGAGGAGGAATTTTACAAAAAGTTCAGAGTTGGTCAAGAACCAACCCATAAGGATCCCGCACAAGCTTCGTTTCAAGGTCCTAGGTCAAAATCACATAGGATGAGGACACCTGTCCCAGAAGGCTCTACTAGTGATGACAATTTGGATTCGCTCACGATTGAAACTGATGAGGAGAGTGCCATCGATGACCTCGACGATTACCTTGACATACCTGAATATAACCACATCTTCACTCTTCGTCCAGCAAATTCGGAAAACACTAATGACCTTCCCCTTGTTCATCCTCAACTCATTGATTGGGATCATGAAGGACCAGCACAATTTGATACATTTCAAAATGACGAAGCTATTATCGACTACCTTGGCATTCGAGATGATCTTCCCCCTGGAGACCACAAAGCAGGATACGCCATAGAGCTCAACAACATAGCATACTTTGGTGAGGGTGTCGGGCCTTCTAGTCGCAAAAATGTGAAAATAAAAACAAAACAAGGGTCTTATGGCGAAAACCACACTGTGGTGTTATCTGACCCCAAAAAAGTAAAAAGAAAGGATGTATCTGAGGGTGAAAACCTCTCTGAGGCACCCGAAGATGGAAGGCTCGACATTCTCCCAGCATCATACGAGGAAAAATCATCCATGTTGGTAGAGGAGACTATAAAGACAAATATTGGTACAACAGAGGTTCCACACAACATATTTTTGGCTCAATCATTGATAGAGGCCGAGAGAGAAAAATTCATGAGCCTCTTTAAGTGACGACAAATCAACTTCGCATGGTCTTACGCGGATATGCCTGGGCTAGACCCGGATTTAGTGATGCATCATTTAACAGTCAAACCGGGGGCAAAACCAGTAAAGCAGAAATTAAGGAAAATGCATCCACAAGTGGCATTGCTAGTCAAGGCAGAGCTGGAGAAATTACTGGATGTCGGATTCATACGCCCAATTGATTATCCCGAATGGATTTCCAATTTAGTACCTGTTAGCAAACCGGATCGCAGCATCCGAATATGTACAGACTTCAGAGATATCAACAAGGCTTGTCCAAAGGACGATTTCCCATTACCAAACATTGACTTGATCGTTGATCTCATAGCAGGCCATGAAATGTTATCTTTAATGGACGGATTTTCTGGATATAATCAGATCAGGATTGCACCTGAAGATCAACATAAAACATCATTCACTTGTCCATGGGGAACCTTCTGTTGGAATGTCATGCCCTTTGGGCTGAAAAATGCAGGCGCCACTTATCAAAGAGCGATGACCACTATTTTTCATGATCTCATGCACATAACCGTGGAAGATTATGTTGACGATCTTTTGGGAAAATCAATAGACAGAGACACACACTTGGACATACTTTCAGTTGTCTTTGATCGGCTAGAAAAATATAAGGTAAGATTAAATCCTAAGAAATGTGTCTTTGGAGTAACCTCCGGGAAGCTCCTAAGATTCATTGTGTCTAAAAGAGGAATAGAAGCTGATCCAGCAAAAGTCAAGGCTATCTTGGACATGCCGCCACCCAAGAATATCAGTCAACTTCGATCTTTACAAGGGAGACTCCAGTCCATATGAAGATTCATAGCACAACTTGCAGATAAGTGTAACCCTTTCCAGCACCTACTACACAAAAACATCAAGTTCAAATGGGATGAGAATTGTCAACAGGCTTTTCAGGCGCTCAAAGACTATCTTTTGAACCCGCCATTTTCGATGCCACCAATTCCAGATCAACCATTGCTACTTTACATATCGGCTACTCCGACAGCACTGGGGGCACTCCTAGCACAGCAAATACCTGACGGCAAGGAAAAAGCAGTCTACTATATCAGTCGCACATTGGTGGGATATGAGCTAAACTACACACCAATCGAGCGTGCATGTCTCGCTGTGGTCTTTGCTTCACAAAAATTATGACATTATATGCTCACTCACAAGACTAAGTTGATTGCCAGAATTGATCCACTAAAATATCTTCTCAACAAAGCTACACTTACTGGGCGGCTGGCCAAGTGGGTAATGATTTTGAGTGAATTCGACATTGAATACGTGGACAGAAAAGCTATAAAAGGACAAGCCATTGCAGACCAATTGGCATATGCTCCCATGATAGATGATGCTCCTCTACAGTCAGAATTTCCAGATGAGTCCATTCTAACAATATCACCTGCAAAGCCATGGCAATTATATTTTGACGGCTCATATACACAGCATGGGGCAGGAGTGGGTATACTCTTTATAACTCCTCAAGGCGATTATATACCAAAATCATACCGCTTATCATTTCCTTGCACCAACAATATAGCGGAATATGAGGCATTAACAACTGGATTAAGAATTGCAGTTCAATGGAAGATCCAAGAACTTCGTGTTTTTGGGGATTCTCAACTTGTCATCCGTCAAGCAACTAATGATTATCAAACAAAAGATGAAAAGCTAATGCCTTACAAACAACTGGTAGATGAGCTGAAACAACACTTTGCAAAGATAGAGTTTGAGTAGATACCAAGAGAATAGAATCGCGCGGCTGATGCCATGGCTACAATTGCTTCGCTCATTGATCTACCGCAAAATGAGACCTGCTATGAATTCCTGGTAGACAACCTATTGATTCCCTCATATGAAATCACTCCTACGGAAATGATATGTGTTGTTGGTCCTGAATCCCAGTTATATGGTTCCATATTCACAAACCTTCGCGACAATATCTTACCTCCCGATCTATCGAACAATCAACGCCGTACTTTCATTCGCCAATCCTCTCGATACGTCATTTTAGCTAACATCCTATACCAACGAGGTCTAGATGGCACCCTTCTTAGATGTTTAGAGAGTGACGAAGCTCAGATTGCGTTACGAGAAGTGCATGAAGGGATATGTGGTCCACATACTAGTGGTCCTACCTTGGCCAAGAAACTCATCAGGACTGGATACTAGTGGCCTACTATGGAAAAAGATGCATATCAATTTGTCAAGAAGTGTAAGCAATGTCAAATTCATGGAGACCTCATACATGCACCAGCACAGGAACTACAACCACTTGCATCTCCTTGGCCCTTTTGTCAGTGGGACCTCAATCTCATAGGCAAGATTCACCCTCCTTCTTCCAATGGACATAAATTCATTATCACAGCCACAGAGTATTTTACAAAGTGGATTGAAGCCGTGCCTCTCACACAAGTTACTGGGAAACAAATCGCTACCTTCATCCTAAACTACATCATTTGCCGATACGGGGTTCCTACTTCCATTATTATTGATAATGGGCGTCCTTTCAAAAATCAGGATGTTCGTGAACTCTGTGAGCACTTCCATATTGCCCATCATTTCTCCACACCATATTACCCCCAAGGTAATGGCCAAGCTGAGGCGTCTAATAAAACAATTCTCAAAATCCTTAAAAAGACAGTCGACGACGCTGGCCGTAACTGGCACATCCAACTTAATCCTGCACTTTGGGCCTATCGTACAAGTGTCCGCACACCTATAGGAGCTACACCCTACTCACTTGTCTACGGCTCTGAAGCCATCTTGCCTATTGAGGTCGAGCTACCTTCTTTACGGGTCTCCTTGAGAAACATAATCAACGATGAAGACTACAGGGTCTCTCGCTTACAAGAACTAGAACTGCTGGAGGAACGAAGGCACACTGCTTTTAATCATCTCAAGGCTTACCAACAACGAATGATTCGCAGTTACAATCAAAAAGTTAAGCCTCACACATTTGAGGTAGGTGACTTAGTCCTCAGAGAGAACCCCAAGAATCAGCAAGACAGAGATAAGAAGGGCAAGTTTGAACCAAACTGGCTTGGTCCTTACATCATTATAGCGGTATATGGATCTGGGGCATATCAGATCTCAACTACAGAAGGTGAACCCTTAGAGGATCCTATCAATAGCATGCACCTTCGCAGGTTCTACACATAAGCTCTTCAAAACATCCTAATTCAAAAATACAAAAAAAATCAAAAATTTCAAAAATACAAAAAAAATTATAAAACAAAAAAATCGTTACTTGGTGAAAACCTGGCAAACAGGCGCCTTGTGACAACAAAAAAATTGAAAAATCCAAAAAAAGTAAAGAGAAATAATTTCGTCCAATGGTGAAAACCACTTCGGTGGCGCCCTGGGCAAGTACCATGGTGAAAACTGGGTCACCAGCACCATGCGTAGAGACTTTGCTCCTCTCTCCTTCAGGATTCTCTTTCATCTTTCACTTTGCACACACTCACAACCTATTCGTTCACAATAAACTTACCCATTCCCATCATGGCTTGTTATTGATCTACCTAAGATTGGTTAGCCATCCATAACCCCCCCTTTTCACTCCCTTTCCATCCATAATAAATCAGATTCTATCTGTGACTACGGCCAATCCTACGTCTAGTAATGGGTGAGGAACTGAGAACATCACATGTTTCGAGGAGTACAGTTTCTTCCAGCTTCCTTCAAGTCTATCCGCGCACAATCCGCAATAAAGCAACATCTGCATCGCCAGTCCACAATAAAGTTCCATCTTCTCCATAATAAAGTATCAGTTTCATGGATTCAGTCAGTTTCAAATGAGACACAGCAGCAACAATGAGCTTCAACAAAATCAAATCTTTCAACAGACTCAGACAACATATGGTTCAGTGCTATCTATCCATTTTGTGAAAGTGAACATTGTGACCACAATCGAATAAGACTTAAACAAGTGACAAGAGACACTAAACTTGAGGACTATAGTGGATGTTGGTGTCGAGTCTTGGTTTTCTTTTGATTTTATCTTTTTGGTGACATGTCTTTTAGCTTTTCCAGGATGTCTTTGACTAGAGATTCTATCTCCAGGATGTCTTTGACTAGAAAGGCGAGGATGGGGTATTGTCACCTATTTGCATTTGTTGTCTGTGGATTGTCTTTTAGTAATGCTATGACTTGTCCAAGGATATGAGGACACTATGGGTCTAGTATGAATTGGGGCATTCCTTGTTTGTGACTGTCTTATCTCCATGCAAACAGGTACAATGACTTTCTGGGTCGAACATATGCCTCGATTGTCATAACCTATTTTGCCATAATAAAGCTCAATGATGATAATGCACAAGAAGCTCTTTCACTTTCATATCTTCTATCTTTCATCCCCCTTTCTTGATTGACTTCCATCGTCCTTCTCGAGTCCGCGTAGCCTGCTATCACATGACTAAGTATAATGACACACCAAAAATATTTGCATTTCATGTAGCTGCACCTACATTACCACATATAAGCATTTCATACATACATATAGATATCACAATTGCATCACATCCTGCATACAACACATGTTAGCACATCTCACATTTTATTATGTAAATAATCATTTGCATTATCATATTCATTTGCATTACATACATTCACATTTGCATCATGCATCACATATACAACATAAAAGAACAAAAATATATTGCATTGCATCATATAAGCATCCATATCATAAAACATGTATCAAATAAGAAACATCTCATCACATAAGGTACACATGCATATAGCTGCCGCAAAAAAAAAAAAAAAATGGATCATCTCTCATATATAATCATAAGTGTCATGATACAATGATGTCAAAAGAATCATATGGCTACAAAATCACCCACAGGTGTCTACAATACAAAAATGATACATATACTGATACAAAGGGGAGCCCTCTATGGCTATGATGAACTCCCTCCCTCGGACCCGCCTGGCCTTGACGGAGTCTGAGCTCTAGATGGTCCCGCTCCAGGATCCCCCTGCCTGTCTGGTGGTGGTGGAGGACCCATGACCCCACCGCTGGATGCCTGCCTCCTACGACTCCCTCCCGTAGCCGTCGCTGTGCACGACGATCTATGGAAGCTCCTCACCCGCTGATCCGCTGGCACGACACCATAGTACAGATCCCTCCAGTAGGCGATCTCCTCTCCGGCTTGCAGCACATATGCGTAGCCTGCCCCTGCATCCTCTGTTGCCCGCCTCCCTGCCCTCAGAGCTGTCTCGGCCTCAGTATATCGCTGGATGGCCTTGTCTCTCTCCCGCTCTGTGTCCCTGAGCCTGATCCTGAGGCGATCTCTCTCCCGCACCAAATCCGCAATCTCGTCTACCTAGCCCTGGCAGATCTCTCTAAGCTCTAGCAGCTCATCCTCCTCAAGATCTCCACCCTCAGCCTCTGCCTGTGGCTCCTCCTCTGCAGGTGCCTGTACCTGTGCCTCTCCCTGTACCTGTCTAGGTGCCTGAATAGGTACCTGTCTCTGCACCTGCTCCTGTCCCTGCACCTGTCTAGGTCCCTGTGCTCTAGGACCCTGTGCTGCTGGTACCTGTAGGGGCAATCCACCCCGACCCCTCACCACCTGGGCTGCTCTCTCCTGTCCTCCCTCCCTCCGAGGTGCCACCCGCCTCTCCCCCACTACTCCCCTCCGCCTCCGCCGGCCCCTACCTCCATCTCCTCCACCATCATCATCATCATCCCCTCCCACCTCTCCCTCCAGCAGCTCTCCCGGATCTGTCAACCTCGGAAATGGATGCTCTGCCCAATATGTAGAATACTCTGTGTCCATCCCTGCATCCTCTACCTTCGGCCACATGTCCCACGGTAATGACATCATCTCGGCCATCTGTGTCACGGCCTGATCATATGATAGAAGTGGCCCAAACTGTATCTGATCTCTGACTGTATGGGCATACATGCCCGAGCCTCGCGGCATCCTCTGGATCCAGCCGAACTGTCTGCATACCCTGTCAACAAGCTACCTCTCCAGAATATAGGGTGTCTGCCCAATAAGATACCTGCTCCTGAATGCATAGGGTAGCTCCACTGCGTCGTCATCCCACTCCTCGCACCCCAGGTACGGCCTCCAGATAACCATATCAATGTCATCTATGACGCGTCTCCAGTGCTCCAGCCGACCAATCCGAGGCTGTGATGTAATCATATCGTATAAATGCACAAAACTCCGTCCATGCCCTCTGCCTCTGAAGTGGATAGGTCGTGTGATCGGCAGGTGCTCATATGCCCACACCTGTAGGAGAGTCACTCCGCAGCCCAAGCCCACTGATCCGTGGTAAACAAACTGATGCAGCTCATAGTATAAATGTGCCAGGACACATGGCCCCCATGCATATCTGGTGTGCTCTGTCACCAGTGTCTCCAAGGCTCCTCCCCAGCCAACTGCCAATCCCCATGTAGCCCTGTCTGGACACAAGAAACCACTGATGGCTCCTCCAATAACAGCCGGCAATGCTAGCCCTGTCGCGGTCATGGTATCCCATGCCACGTGACCTGCTCTCATCTCCAACCCGGGATCCTGAAATACCCGTCTCAGTGCCTCTCTGTCTCCGTCTCGATCGTATGGAATCAGCTCTCCATCGATCGAAATATGCAAAATCCTGTAGACATCCTCCAGCGTCACTGTCATCTCCCCCATAGGCAAATGGAACGTGCAAGTCTCGGAGTGCCATCTCTCCGCCAGTGCAGTCAGCAAACCCATGTTTGCCCAAAACTCAGGCACATATAGCACATGTGTGAGACCCATCTCCTCAATAAAAATCCTGTCCTGAATCGACAACTCTGGTCGCAACCTCTGAGTCGATGGGAATCTCTCCCGTGACTCCAGCATAGGCAGATACTCCTGTAGTCAACCAATCAATCATGTCAGTTATCGTGGCATTCACTGTTTATCACAAAATGCTACTTGCTATCTAAATGCATATGGCTATCTATCCTAGTGACACTCACTGTTCATCACAAAGTGTTGCTATCTATCCTAGTAGTGCTCCCTGTTCATCACAAAGTACTACGTGTGTGACATTCCCTGTTCATCACAAAGTGTTACTCACATTCGCACTCCCTGTTCATCACAAAGTGCTGCCTATCTTGGTGCTCCCTGTTCATCACAAAGTGCCTTGATCTATCCTAGTCTTCCTAGAGGACCTGCTTGAGTGTATCCTCTCAGCAGCTTATCCAATCGACAGCGTATGTTCATCACAGAACTGCCGATTTGACCTACAAGACCCAACCTATGCATTTTGCAACACAAACGCGCTTTAATCTTATAAACGCGCTTATAGACTGCACAAACGCGCTTCTGCAACACAGACGCGCTTCCTGAACACATACGTGCCTATACCATTCACAAACGCGGCCAGGGAACACAGACGTCCCTACATGACATAAACGCCCCTACAATTCTCAAACGCGTCCGCATTCAGCATAAACGCGGTCCCAGGCATAGACGCACCTGGAACCAACACAGACACGCCTGTTGGACACAGACGCGCCTGGCACTGACACAGACGCGGTTGCGCGTTTTTGCACTTTTTAACTACCCTATTCCTAGCGCATTTATTGCTACCTAACATGCATTAATGACAAAACTTAAAATACGTGAAAGTACGAGGAGGTTTTGTGGTACTTACCGGCTCTCCTGCATCTGCTGGTCGCTGGAATCGGCGAATGCGGTCAAATCTATGAACGAAGGCCATCGCTGCTGACTGCTGCTGCTCTTTTCTCGCTCTGCACTGTGATCTTGTAAGGGTGTGGATGACAATGAGGATGTCTTTTGCCCGTGGTCTATCTTATAGCCTACCCTAGCCCTCGCCTTCATTTCCCGAGTCAGTATTCTTCTTCCTGTGACTTTGTCACTTTATTCGCTCAACCCATTCTATCCTGTCTTTCTTATCGAGAGATTGTCTGCAATCTTTTCAGACATTTTCATCCAATCTCTCGAGGGGGCATATTATTCCCATTCTAGGGCAACTCTGTATCAGTTCATCTTATCTTCTTTGAAACAACGCAACAAGCCGCATTGTCTCAAAGAGGGGCAAAATGTAGACACTCAAAATTGTCATGTCTAATTAAATAAATATTTTATTTATTTAATTATCTAAGCCTAATTCTTCTATTAATTAAATAAATTTTTATTTATTTAATTAATTCATTTATCCTCTTCTAGCCTTATTTCTCATTTAAATAAATACATTTATTTATTTAAATTATCCCTTTCCTAAATTAAATAAATATTTTATTTATTTAATTGTCCTATTTCTTCTATTAATTAAATAAATCTTTATTTATTTAATTAATTCATTATCTTTTTCTACACATGACACATGTCATTCATCTCTTAATTCATACACTACCTACCCCTTTCATTATTTTATTATTTCTTTTACCTACCCTCTAATCCTAGCCGACCTCTCTTTTTACACCTCTCAATCTTAACCCTCCATTTCTCATTGTGTCTTCTATTTAAGGAGATGCTTTCTTCATTGTCTAACCCTAATGACACATCCTAATGAACTAATGACTGATTTTGGAGTACTTGGCTACACTACAATTCCACTTACAACCACATTCCGTTCTTTGTTGAGCTCTTGTGCATATAAAAATCTGAGAGCAAATATATCAAGCAAGATCAATGGAGATAGGAAGAATGGAGATCAAAACCCTATTGGACATGTGATGGTATAATCTTTGTGATTTTGAGTTATTTTGCATTGTCTTAGGTTATCTTCATATGTTATGGTGGATCTTTGTTCATTGTTAGGCTAGGGTTTAGTGGTTGGATTCATTTTAGCCTTTCAATATTGTTGTTTATTGTTATCCATTTTCACCATACACAGCAATAAAGACCCAATCTTTACCAGAGCTTCCATTACTGAATCCACTTATAGGTTCATCATCATCATCATCATCATCATCATCACCATCATAGTAACATGATTTATCCTTATTCCTTCTAAATATAGGTATGCTTTGATATTCTGAATTAGGCTTATAACTCCTCATAAATATTTCTTGATTCCTAGCAACTCTTTCAAGATATCTAGAAGCAAAATGATCAGTCTTATTTCATGAAAAAACATTTAAAAGGAACTTTTCCTTCATACTTACTTGCAGCCATCCCTTTAGGGACTCTTCTAGCAATTAGGGCTTCCAACTCTTCAAGTTCTCTATCTTCTCTCTCAATGTCTTCCAAATATTTAGCATATAACTCCTTCCACTCTATCTTCTACTTACCGAAGGCAAATTGTTTAAATGCAGTTTCAGTTTTAGTAGCACTCTGATCTCCATGTTTCTCAAGTTCAAAAGAAGTCAACTTCCCAAGTAATCTCTCTGGTAACAGGGGTACTTCAAATTGTCTGGAGTTCATTAATTGCAGTAGCCTTCATTTTGTAAGCTGGAGGTAGAACTCTCAGAATCTTTAACACAACCTCATCCTTAGTGATATTTCCACCGAAGCATTTGATTCCCATGACAATCCCATTCACTCTATCCATGAAATAACTTATTTCCTCATCTACTTCCATCTTCAAAGTTTCATATCTCACCCAGAAACCTTCAAGTTTTGCAATATTAACTGCTTGTTCACCGTCATAAAGAGTTTCAAGTTTCAACTATATCTTCTTTGAATTTACCAATTCTATGATATTTAATAGCTTCTCATCAGATAGAGCACTTAACAATTCTTCTTTTGCTCTGACATCATTATCATCTCTTTTATGCTCATTAGGAGGTGTTGGTCTTCCAGAATTAGGATCATGAGGTGTATACCCTTTTTCTACTATCTCCCAAACTTCAGCTCCAAGACATCTCAGATGAATATTCATTTGTTCCTTCCATAATTATAATTTATACCATTAAATTTGGGACTCTCCTTATGGTAGGAATTAAATATAGAAGTTGATGCCATCCGATCTCATCAAGCGATTAAGGTTCTACAGAGAGGACGTTGTTCTGATACCAATTGTTAGAATGTTTTGATACTAGAGGAAAACTAATAGGGGGAAGTGAATTAGTTTTCCATAAGTTTAACAGTTAAAGAAAATTATAAACCTTTTACCAGAGCAAGATAAGAACAACATAGTGAAAGATAAAACATGAAAGAACAATACACATAACATGAATATTTTTGACATGGAAAACCTGGTACAGGGAAAACCATGGTGGGAAACCCTACCCACAATCAGATTATACTTCCACAGTAGTATGTGAAATAATTACAATGGGGATTGCACTTGCAATCAGGCCAACTGCCTAGAGCTCATTGCTCATCACAAAAAGAAGTCTCACTGACTTATATAAACATCTGACTACAATCTAGAGAAAATGAACTATGAAAGTAGCATCTCCTAATGCTTGATATAGTTTTTGTTAAGCAAAGATGTCTGTCTTTCAGCACCAAATCCTTCACAACCTTCTACTGAATGATATAACCTTGTTCGTACATAAACCTTTCTCTGATAATGTAGACATAACCATATTGATACCAAATTATATGAATAAGTCACCTATAAATACAAATCATCAACCTTGATAACAAGATCGACTAAACCCTAAACCCATAAACCTATAATTATAAAAATTACATCGCATGATACCACCGGAAAAATATTATGATTTACATTATAAAGCATGGAACTAATTCAAATTCCCAAACAATTATATCCATCAAAAATCAAGTTAAGACCCATCTCCAACATGGTTCACCAACCGATAGAAACCCTTAGTGAAATAACATAGAATAATCAACTGGAACCAAATAGGACCACCAAGTCATTACGCTAGCTAATGCAAAGCTAGGAAAAAATTAGGACACGATCAAGAAGCACCTTCAACACATTAGGAACCAATACAATAAGCTAAACCAAAATCACTTAATGAAATCGTCAAATATCGCCAACTGATAAAGCTAAGTGGTACCAGAAATATCAACCGGAACATAAATGATAGCTTTTGGAGCACCAAATCATGAACCATCTGAGTATGACAAGCATGTAACCATCCAAAACCAAATCCAAGGATCGGATCATACCAGATCAAAATTAGCCAAAACCAATTCCAACTGAGACCAAGAACCAATTGGGAAAGAACCAAATCCAATCCGAGCATAGTGTTAAAATCAATGACATTACATAATCAATATTGCCAACAATATATTGAGAATTAGCATTCTTGGTGATTTTTCCCTTCTTGGGTTTTCTGCCTAAATTCTGGTGTTTCTTGTGTCTGATCTAATTCTTGCATATGTTTTCTAGTTTTGTTAATTTTGTTTATTATTCTAGATCTGTGCATTAAGGTTAAAAGAAAAAATTATTGTCAACTAATTTGCCGCCCTCTCATTTGCTCAAATATACAACATTAATGAGGACCAAGTTTATTTCAAATACAATTGAGCGCTGAAAATAAAGACAAAATAGGTGACTTGAACCCACAACCACCATGGGATAAGGATAATCCTTATCCATTACACCACATATTATTAATATATTTGAAAAAGTAAAGATATGCATTTAAAATGCAATCTTATTGATAAAGAACTTTAATGCTACATGATGGCTCAAGAACCTGCAACCTTGCCTATATAAAGACAAAGTGTTACCAATTCTACACAAACCTATTTTATGACAAAGAAGAACCCAAAATTGGTTATATTGTATTTTGTCAGTATTTTTGGAGAGATAAAGGTTTTTAGCCTTTATTTATTTATTTATTTTGTAGGAGGAATTTAGAGGAACTCTTTGTGAGTTCATATCTTCGTAGAGAATTCAAAAGACGCATTCTACAGGTTTAAAAATTGATTTTGATGTTTGAAGGTAATTTTATGTAAATTTCATCAATTTTAATGGATCGGTTGTGCCTTTGAAGTGGACCCAAAGATGTAGCTCGTAAGGGGTGAACTCTATAATCAACTTGCAATGTATGGTCTATGTTTATTTTTAGTTTTTTCAATTTATGTCATTTAAATTACATATTGAATGGTGTTAATTCAATAAAGTATCTATGAAAATTGATTAATGACATTTAAATTATTAGATTTCAAATTAGTGTGAAAAAATTATTTTTAACCACTAATTTTGGATCAAGTTGGTATCAGAGCAGTTGATCAAAAATTCGCAAGAATTTGTGTTGAATGCTAACCATGTTTAAGCTCAAGTGTGGAGAAGAATCACTTGAAGAGTTTAATCATGAGATTGGTATGAGACATACATTCCCATGGCAAGTAAAGGAATGCAAAGGAGAAGTTTGTCTCCTTGAGTCTAAAAGGACATCTTGGAAAGCTTTTCTCTACATGAAAGAAATGATCGAAGAGTTGTATAGAGAATGAAGAAAAGATGCAAAAGACTCTCGTAAAGTTAAAGATGAAGGAGCTAGTGGTGACCCCCCTCCAAGTCCTCCTCCTTCTACATCTTCTTCTCCACCTTTATCTACATCTCAAAAGAGAAAACCAGAAAAGGTTGATTTGAAATTTACTTTGTTAAAATTATATGTGAAATTTGATTTGCTAATGTATAATGGTGAACTTAATATAGAAAATCTAGATAATTGGATTAAGTAGATTGAAGTCTTCTACAAGGTTTAAATAATTGAGGATGAAGGATCCAAAGCAGCTAGCTCATCTTCGACTAGGAGGCACTACTCTGATATGGTTTGAGAGTCAAGTTCAAGAAAATATTCACATGAACGGGAATATATGCAATCTTTTTGGTATGAATTCACATCCGCATTAAAGATGCAATTTAATCCATTAGGATATATGCAACAAACATTAATGGATTGGAAAAATCTAAGACAAGGTAAAGGACAAAATATGCAAGATTATACTCAAGAGTTCAAAAAGAGGGCATTAATATTGATAATTTCTCTATATACACAAGAGAACCTTTTGAAGTGTATAGGTGGGTTGCACGGTTATTTAAGACATGCTATTATTATGTTTAACCTAACTAATGTTTATGAATTTTGTGTTCAATCTACTCACATTAAGTCAAGAGGAAAGAACGTCCATGAGAACTTCTCAAGAAACTAGTTCCACCACCCACAAGTAATAACAAGGGGAAGGGTAAGCTCAAATGAACAACTACATTTGAAGAAAGAAAATGAGAAGCTCGTAGTGAAAACATTGGGACTTGAGACTAAATCTCATCCAAAACAGTATCCTTTAGGATGGGTATGTAAAAGTGCTAAGTTACAAGTGTCTAAACAATGTAAACTTAGATTTGCAATTACATATAATTTTATTGATGAGGTAGAATTAGATGTAGTAACTATTGATATATGTGGGAGTATTTTGGGATGTCTATAATTGTATGATAGAAAAGCTATCTTCTACATAGAGGAGAACAAGTATCATTTGATAAAATATGGGATTTAGTATATCTCGAGAGCCCATTGAATGAAGACCAATTGGTCTCTTGTTAGACAAATGAAAAGACTTTTAAATTATAAAAAAAAAATTGTACTCATGATTGTAAAATTCGCAGATGATGTTAAATATAATGCTTTCAAAGGATGTGATCATAAACATAAAGATGAATTAGTTAAGATTGTTTCTAACTATGATGAATTGTTTTAGGAACCTAAAGGATTACCTCCCAAGAAATAGATACAACATGAGATTTAGTTGCAGAAAGATACTCCTCTTCCTAAAATTGGTATGTACATGTTCTAGTTATTGATAATGAAGAAATCAAGAAGCAAGTGCAAGAGTTGATTAAGAAAGGAGTCATTCGACCAAGTACATCTCCATGTGGATTGCTCCTTGTGTTAGTGCCAAAAAAAGATGGTATGTGGAGAATGTGTGTGGATTTTTAAGCATTTAACACGATCATGGCAAAGAATCCTTATCCTCGTTCTCATATTGATGATTTCTTAGATCAATTAAGAGATGTAATCTATTTCACTAAGCTAGACTAAAGAAATGGTTATCATCGAATCAAAAAAATTGAAGGTGATATTTGGAAAACTACTTTTAAAACAAAATATGGTTCGTTTGAATGGCTAGTTATGCCATTTGGGCTTTGTAATGCTCCTACTACATTCATGTGAGTTATGAATGATGTATTTATACCATTCATGGATGATGTTACATAATATTCTACTTAGATGATATCATAATTTTCAATAAAAAATGGAACATCATGTAATACATGTTAGGAAAGTCTTGCATGTTTTGAGAAAGGAAAAACTATGTCTAAAGATGTCCAAATATAAATTTTGAAAAAAATCTTTAGTTTATTTAGGCTATATTATAGGGGGTTGTGAATTGAAAATTGATCCCTCTAAAGTTGAAGCCACCACAAAATGGCCTAAGCCTAATAATGTAATTGAAGTTAGGAGCTTCCTAGGAGTAGTTCAATATTAGAGGAAGTTCAATCCTAACTTTTTAATTATTGCATCTCCTTTATATGATTTCACAAGTACTAAGTAGGTCTTTCACTGGGGAGGCAAACATAAAAAATCCTTTGAAACTTTGAAAGATACAATCTATATAGCCATAATTTTGGCATTGCTAGATTTACAACAGACATTTGAGATTTAGACTAATGCAAGTGTTTATGCCATGGGAGCATTGTTAATTCAAAGAAGGAAACCAAGTTGTTACCATACTAAGCCCTTCAGTGGTGTGGTAAGAAATTTGTGTACAAATGAAAAAGAATTGTATGCTTTGGTCAAGAGTGGGAAGAAGTGGAAACATGATTTTATGGACAAAGAGACAATTATCCATACAGATCAACAACCTTTTCAATATCTTCAATCATAGTCCAAGCTACAATAGTCATGACATTTTCGTGCAATTATATTCTTGTAGCAATTCTATTTGGTCATCAGGCATAAGAAATATATTTCAAAAAAGGTTGTTGATATGTTATCAAGACCTTCCATTAATGCATTCATTATTCACAACATAGTTCTTTAGCTAATGAAACTTATATTGAACAATATGAAAGACATGAAGATTTCAAGGATGTATATGAAACACTAATATGTGGTAATCAAGTAGAAGAATTAGATTATAACGTTCATGAAAAACTACTTTATCATCATGATAAACTTTGTATTCCAAGAAATGAATAGTGTATTCAAAATTAGAGTGCTAATGATAGTTCCATGCCTCTTTTCGATCATGACTCTACAAATTTTATGCTCACATTCCTTGCTTCTCCCCACTTGTATTGATGCCCTTCACATCATTGATCTACAAGAGAAAATCAGACCATGCAATAATTTGACAAGATTTTGTACTACTTTATTGCACAGAGCTATAAGAAAAAAATGTGTTGTTACATAGAAGAAATTGACTAAGTGCATCAACGACATGATGAAATGTATGAATGTTGTTTTTTACTATTAACAAGTATGATATCAAGTGGCCTGCTACAATGACAAATCACAAAGAAAATATTAACTCCCTCGAGTCTGAGATGAACAGTTTAGCTAAATCTTTCAATGTTTTCAAGGATAAAGATGGTGCATTAAGCAATAAGATGAATTCATTATTGATGAAATTATGCTTGTTGTAGAGATAGAGAGATGATTTTTGTGAAAAGTTCTAGACTGTTAAAGAGATTTTGAAACTAGAATGGATCATTTTACTTGTCTACTGGAAGATGTAGAGAAGGCGGAGTTGAACTTGTTTGTCCTAGATGATTTGATCAGTGCCATTGAATTTCTTGTGCATTACAATTGTCAGTGTGTAGTATTCACATCCACTATCAACTCTTGTAATTCCTTTCTCTCAAAACCCAAATAAAAGTACAATGAGATTTTTTCACAAAAAGGTAATTGATACATTCTTTCTATTCATTGCTATTAAGGATAAGATGTGTGGAGGTACCTTTTTTGATACCCTTTATCCTTGATGGAAAATAGGTACAAAATGAGAAGATTAGAATGTAGAAAGGGGAAGAGAATGTCGAAATATGAAGTGGGTAGAGAATGGGATGATTATGTGAAGTTTGGAGAATATTGAAGTGTAAGTAGAAATGGGGAGAAATGGTAGAATAGTTAATGCTTTGGAGAAGATAGTTTTGGAAAGAGAAATGTTTTTTGAAGATAATAACTTTGTGAATACATGTTTCCATCAATAACAAAGGGGGAGATTCTTGGGGTTTTGTCATTGATGAAGGAGAATGTTGTGTTGGATACTAGTTGTCATTGATGTCTACATACTTCTATTGACTTGATACTTTGTTATTTTGGTGATTCTATCTATCATGTTTTGTTTATGTTTCTCTGTAGTTACAAATATGGGTTTGTGGTTTAGGTAGTACTTTCATGCATATCACATGTACCTATAGTATACATTGTACATGTTTTGGATTTCCAGAAGATAAGATACATTGTTTGGTAGTTTAGTCTATCAATTGCTCTATTCCTCTAGAACAAAATAGTTTGTCTTGTCATCTGCATTTCCTTAGTTGATCACTTTTAATCTTTTGGCTATGGGACATGATTACCCATTGTGGATAATGTCTGTATTATAGTTGAAATTAAATTTTTTTATATCCTTGTCTAACCTATGTAAATAAAATTTATCAAGTGTATTGTGATAGTGTGTAAGGTATTTTCTTTGTAAGGAATGTATGGACAGTTTGAGATATGAATTGGTGTATATATGTGATGTATTCCTTTGACGAGATTTATAAAGAGAGAAAAGTAAAATATAATACAAACAGGTAAATAGAGAAACATGAGATACAGAGATAAAAGTGTGACATAGTGACCAGATGTCATTGAAGCAGAGTGAATGAAGTGTATGAAGTCTATCTACTAAGCTTAATTGGAACTATGTTTCATGCATATGTAAGATGCAACTTTAGCAGTTCATTTTGTTTCTTTTCTTTTGGGTAGTAAGCCCTTTTGGCAGTGACCCTTCATCCTTGGCAGTGATCCTTCATCCTTGGCAATGCGCCTTGAGTAGTGAGACTTGCAGTGAGCACTTGTAATATTTTATAACTAGCTATATTAAATTAAAAGTTAACCCTCTCCATGGTTTTTTCCTTAAGGGTTTCAACAAAAAATTCTGGTGTTCTCTTGTGTATGTTTATGTGGATAGTATCTATGCTTTTGTTATTCATTTAATCACTTATTGTTTTTGGTGCACTCTAATTAATGTGAATCTATAAAGTAATAATAAGATTGTTTTAAGATTTACGAAATACTAATTCACATCCCACACTCTTAGTATTCCAGTTGTTCAACAGAGAATATTCTCCACTCTTTGTAGATACCTTTTCATGTCAAGACAAAAGATGAATATGAAAAATGAATAGTAAACATGGCACTAGATTTAAAGATAGGTTCTTATCAAAACCCTACTTTCTTATGTTTTAGTTATCATCTCATATCTTGAGCTAGAGAACTCTAATTTTAGTGTTGTTTGTTGCATTGGAATCATGATTTATCAATTATTTTCTATTTTGTATCAGACATTGTTAAGAGAATTTGTCATCACCAATTTTTCATTGTTTGATGTGGTAAACATGATACCCTATTTCTACCTCCTTGTTAGTAGGCAAAAATGGGGGGCATATAGCTACACTCAAATTTCGTAACTATTAGTATTAATTCTAGGAGAATTTTTATTTCAACAAATAGTTTGGTTTTGTAGAAAGTGTTTCCTAATATTATACTATAGATATTGTTGGGGCTTCGCTCAACACTTATGGAAATATCCTATTTCATGAATGGATACTTTTCCATACTTTAGCTTGCATGTGCATGTAGTGTTCTATGACCGCTAAAGTTGGGGCTAAATGTATCATCATAAATTGTATACCTTTAGTTAGGGTGTCCAATTCCATTCTTCATTAGCACTCATTTTTTTATATCTCATTATACTATGCATTATAGTACTATCATATAAACTTAATTAATAATTAATTCAAAATATGAGTCTTTTCTTGATTCTCACATCATTAAACTCTCATTTGGGCCCTTAATTTTAGGTGTTCCCTTTTAATGTATGCAAGAACTTGAGTGTACTATTTGGTCTAAAAGTGTAAGTATTTTCCTTGACTTTCAGATTTTGTCACGTTTGCCCTAAAAAATTTGAAGCTCTTAGAGATTGAATCCTAAAAAGAGTCAATGATATGAAATGTAGTACTCAGAGTCTAGTTTCTAAATATGTAGAACTATGTTGTTACTATTTTGTTTCAATTATCATTGTTGTACCCTAAACTTTACAATTTAAAACTAAATTCAACTCTAAAAGGAGGATATAACCTACAAGTATATTTAATTGGTAGTTTATCCCTTGGCTAGATCTATTGAATTTACCCCAACTTTTCAACGTAATGGTTAATGTGGTGAGATTAGTGGATTTATTATCTTAATTCGTGAAGCCCTAATTTTCCACCTACCTCACATTTTGGTGAACCTGACTTGCTTCATTATTATTACTAATTTAATATCTTATAACTAATTTATGTGCACTTAAGAATTCATATTTGTATTCATAGATCATATATGAAATTGACTTACAAAAATTTAGAGGTTAAATTCATAAAAACCGTAATTTATTCTTCTAAAATTGACTTGTGGGTTGCATAATTTTTTAATTGTTATTTTAGCTCTATTTTTTATGACATGTTATTTTATACTTAGATGCATTTAATGTTCAATATCATAGTTCACATTGTGAGATTCTGCGAGAAGTGCTTGAATCGAGCCAAGATCTGATGTTGGTCGTAGATCACATGCAACTCCTCACACAACGGATGATCGAAGATCAAAATAGATGAATGAAGATAATTTAAATATGAGAGAGAAATAGAGACAAAGAGGAGAATTTGGTGAAGACTCTCACCGAGCTATCACTCCACTAACTTAACTAGTGAAGGTGAGAGTATAGTGCTTATTAAATAAAAAAATATAAGCATATACATCCAAGGGGTGCATTAACTCCTATTCCCCATAAAATGTGGGAGGTTTTAACTTCTTGGTAAATGCCAAAACATGTGGCATAACCTCCTTACATGAAGACAAAAAAGGAGTTGAGAAAGTTGGCACATAAGGCCAAAAGAGGGTGTGAAACCCAACTACCCCATAACCCACTTAGGAAATGACAAAATAGTGGTTATGAGAGGTGGCACAACAAGCCAAAAGAGGGTGTGTAACTCAACTACCCATGTGAGGTGGAGAGTTACACATGTAGCTAAAGTATTTCACCATGTGTTGTCATATAAACCACTCCTATTAACCTAAGCAAGCTTAAATAATATGTGTAGGAGAAAATAAATACCCCCTAACATAAGGAAAATAAAAAACCTACACTAACACCCCCCCTTAAGTGTACCTTAGGTGGATGAAAATATGGGTCTCGGCAAATGCAACCATGTTAGGTACCCATGTACATAGATATACCCCCCACAAGAAGAAGCCCCCCATAAGAGGAATAGCCCCCCCCTAAATAAGGAGAGAAAGAAAGAAAGAAAGAGAGAAGGACTAAGAAGTCCCTCCTGAAGTAGACACCTGTCGTATCCCAAGAAGAGATCGGAAATGAAGGAACTTGCTTTCGGTGAAGGGTTTGGTGAAGATGTCCGTAGTTTGCTCCATTGTAGAACAATACTTAAGATCAATGATGCCTTCCTGAATGAGCTCCCGAATATAGTGCATATGTATCTCAATGTGTTTCATCCTCTGGTGATGAACTAGATTTCTTGAGATCTGTATAGCACTTTGATTATCACAAAAGATGATAGTAGGCTTCCTAACTGGAATACCAAACTCAATGAGAATATTTTGAAGCCAAACAACCTCACTGGTGGCATTAACTTCCCCTCGATACTCAACCTCTATTGATGAAAGAGCAATTGCAGACTGCTTCTTACTCGACCAACAAACTAGACCAGAACCAAGTGAGAAGCAATACCCTGAAGTGGATTTGTGATCCTAAGAATCACCCACCCAATCTGAATCCGTATATCCCACCAAGTCAATATCCATGCTTGCTGCATACTGAATTCCATAATTGTGAGTACCCTGAATGTAGTGGAGAATCTGCTTAGCTGCTTTCCAATGCAACTCATGTGGCTCCTGCATGAATCTAGAGACCATGCCCACCGCATATGAAATGTCAGGTCTTGTATGAGTCAAGTAGATGAGGCTCCCAACAATTTGTCGATATAAAGTGCTATCAACCAAGGGTGAAGAGCACTTAGCCTCAAGTTTGACCCCAGACAAAAAAGGAGTAGGTGCAGGCTTATAGTCAGCCATGCAAAATCTAGAGAGCATATCGAGTGCATACTTGGGTTGTCCAAGGAAGATGCTTGAAGAAGATTGAGTAATCTCAATTCCCAAGAAGTAATGTAGAAGACCCAAGTCTGACATCAGAAATCTATCATGTAGAGTAGTTTTGACTACCTTGATGGTGGATGAGTGACTCCCTGTGATCAATAGGTCATCAACGTAGAGAACTAGAAATGTGAGAGTATCATCCTAGTGCAGAATGTAGACATTCAGATTAGAATGGCATCGAGTAAAATCAACTGTCAGAAGGAAGGAATCCATCTTGGCATACCAAGCTCGAGGAGCTTGTTTGAGGCCATAGAGAGACTTTCAAAGTCAACACACAAGTGAAGGATCTTGAACAAACCCTTGTGGCTGCTCCATGTAGACTTCCTCCTGAAGGTCACCATGAAGAAATGCACTCTTGACATCCATCTGATGAACTTCCCAACGATGGGTTGCAGCAATAGAAAGGACAAGCTGGATGGAATTCATCTTAGCAATTGGAGCAAAAGTCTTAGAGTAATCAACCCTTGGAACTTGGGAAAAGCCTTTTGCTACCAAGTGAGCCTTATACTTATCAACCGACCCATCTGCTGCAAATTTTGTTCTATAGATCCACTTGCATCGAACAAGTTTCCTTCCCTTAGGAAGAGGAACTAAATCCCATGTGTGATTCCTTTCCAAGGAATTAAACTCTTCTTGCATTGCAGCATCCCATTCGGGAACACCTGTAGCTTCTTGAAAAGACTGTGGATCAGAAGCTGAAGCAATGAAGAGATGTGGAGCTTGCTGAAATTATGACCTAGTTCTTCTAGAATCTGATGGATCACCAGGCCAATCTCCTGCTGACTCAAAAGTTTGTCGAGCCCAAAGAGGCACTATAGCTGGAGAGTCTGGGGCAGAATCATCAACCTCTAAAGGATGACTATGAGAAGAATGTGAATCGTCACCATCACTATCACCATCTAAAGTGGAGGAAGAAGAATCCTCAACAGGATTAGGAGGATTAAGATCCTTAGAAGAACTGTCATCACCATGTAATGTCTCCAATGTGATAGTGGATGGAGAAGTGATATGAGAAGAAATAAAAGAACTCTCCTCAAAATGAACACTCCTCTCAATGAACAACTCATGTGTAGAGGGATGGAGAAGTCTGTACCCTTTGACATCATCTGGATACCCAACAAATATGCAAGGTTTTCTCTGTGGATCCATATCCTTGCATTTCTTTGCTAGAATGTGGGCCCATGCAAGAGAACCAAACACTCTGAAATGCTTAACTATAGGTTTCCGACCAGTCCAAGCTTGAAAAGGAGTTACCCCCTTCACAACTTTATGGATGTAACATGCACAATTGATGGCCTCTGCCCAATACTGAGGTGCCAAAGACTTGGAGTGAATCATACAACTTGCCATCTCCTTCAAGGACCTATTCTTCCATTCTGCGACACCATTCTGCTGAGGACTGTGTGGAACTGTGTGCTACATGTTGATACCTTCTGAAGCACAAAATTGTTCAAACTGATTATTAACATATTCACCCCCATTATCTGTATGTAGAATCCTGATGAACTTCCCAGATTGTTTCTCTGCAAAAAACTTTAAAATCTAGAAAATTCTCAAATACCTCAGACTTTTGTTTGAGAAAGTAAACCCATGTAAATCTGGAAAAGTCATCAATAAATGTTAAGACATATCTAGCCTTGCGGAAAGATGGTTGTGGAAATGGTCCTGCCAACTCACTATGTACCAACTCCAATAGCTGTGGAGCTCTCCATGCTTTGCCTTTATCTTACTTCTCCTTAGGATGCTTACCAAGAATACATCCTTGGCAAACTTCATCAGAAAATCGAATAGAAGGCAACCCTGAAACCATGTCCTGTTGATTGAGTTGTTGCAAGTAATGATAGTTCAAGTGGCCAAATCATTGATGCCACAAACAACTAATCTCATCTGTATGAGTGAGTAAAACTATCGAAGGAGAGTCAAAAACAAAGTGAGAAAACTAATATAATCTGGATTGATGATCTGCTTTTCCCACAACAATAGTAGACCCATTATGCATTTCACTGATTACCACTATATCTGGTGTGAACTCAACTCTCTTGCTAGAACCAGTGTGAGTGATTTGATAAATAGATAGGAGATTAGTTGATAAAGATGGAACACAAAGGACATCCTTAAATGTTCCTTCGCCCACATCAATAGACCTTCTCCCATGCACTTCAACAGGAGTGTCATCACCCATTAGTATGGAAGGCATAGAACATGGCTCTAAAGAGGTGAAATCATCTTTTGAAGAAGCCATGTGGTGCAAAGCACCCGAGTCAATTATCCAAGAATTGGGTTGTGAAGCAACAGCAACTAGGGCCTTACCCTTTCCCTTCCCTTTACTCTTATTTGTATCCTTAGAAGATCCTTCTAATGAACTCTGTTTGACTAAATCAGGCACCTTCATATTATTCTTTTCAAGAAGATTTGAAAGGTGATCAATTTGTTTCTTTAAACACTTATGTTCATCATGACCAAGTCTCTTACAATAAGAACACTTGACCTTCTCCTTCTTAGGTTGTTCACCTCTTGATGAAGAGGTATGATTATCTACTTTTGAAGTAGCAGATTTCTGATCTTTTTTCTTCTCTCCTTGGTTCTTTTGTTTCTTATCTTGCTTACTAGACCCTTTTTGTTCTTTTGTGCCTTGATTTACAACTAAGGCATGTGACTTAGAGGGTTTTATTGTACCCATTTGAACCAATTTGTCTTTCTCCCCAGTGAGTTCTGCAGCAAATTCATCCAAAGAAGGCATTTTGAATGTGGTACCTAGGTCACATTTTGTAGCATAGAATGTAGAAACAAACACTAAATAGTTAGGACCAAGCTTAGAAAAAATACTCAAGATCAGTTGCTTATCATCTTTCTTAGTTCCACACTATTCCAACTGCAATCTTACAGACTTAAGTTTAGTGAAGAAGTCTTGTATAGTATCAAAATTGGTTGGATTCAACCCTATGAGTTCATTCTCTAACTGATGACCTCTTATCTCATCCTGCTTACCAAAGAGGTTTTCTAAAGTGGTCCACACTGCATCTGGTGTAGTGGCAGATTCAATGTGAAAAAGAAGGTCTCGAGAGACTAACATACATAGAGTACGAAAAGCTTCATCACATTTATTAAACCATTTAATCTTTTCTGCAGAATCTTGACATTCAATTTTGAGTCCCATAGTAACACGATGATATCCATGTCTTTTCAGATATATTATCATCTTATATTTCCATTCAAAATAATTATATGGTGTTAAAAGTGGAACTATAGATGCATCCATGATAGTAGAAAAGAAGATTGCAAAGAATCAAGAAAAGTGCAAGAAAGAAGGCACAAGAGATACCCCCCTTTTCACTAGTCTCAAAAATCACCCCCCCACCAAATATTACAAGGTTGGCACTTTATAATTAGTGCATTTACAAGGCTTTTTATCAGATTACAATTCTTTTAAGAAACCAATAGAGATTTTAAATACGAATAATTTGAGACAATATCTGAAACAAATTATCCTTATAACTACTTAATTTACCTCAATACCTTTCCAACAACTATTAGTTTTTGAAAAATAGAGTTGTGAGGAGAAAGATATGACCAGTTGAAGAGAAAATGAAGTAGCTGATACAACCTTTAATATCTGGTAGACGAAGGCAAAAAATTTCAATTATACCTGCAATAATGGAGAGTGCTCATTTCCAGCTTTCCGTCAAGTATTTGTTTACAAAAATTTGACACTCGAGGCAAAAGTTGTGCAACTTTTAAGAAATGTTGCTGAATTTCCCTGATAGAAAAATGGCTTAGGCCCTATTCAAGCTCGATTTCTGTAAAATTTATTAATTTTCTGGAAATACCAATCGAAAACCAAAAAATTTTTGATGCTGTGAAGAAAACCTATAAATCATTTTTTGTGAAAGTGAACAGAAGTTGGAACACTAAAGCCGAAATGAAAACAGCTCCAATAAAAAACAATTACTCTAATTTTTTACTGTGTCCTCCAAACTCTGATTTTGGTGAAGTAAAAGTCACTTTTGACTTTGTCAAGCCTTATGGACACTGGAAATTCTTATTAAGCTTCCAATATTACCACAAAGCTACAATCACCCATATCTTACAAGAACACATACATGTAAACCAGATTTAACTAGAAGCTATTTTACTTTAAACTATTCTGATTCTCCAGATCACACAAGAATGCAAGAGAAGAGCATACTTAGTTTTTAATGAAAATATTAGCTATATAAAAGTCTCAAATCCCTCAAATAAATCAAAAAAAATAATGAGCTATACCAGACAATAAGCTCCGATACCATGTGAGATTCTGCGAGAAGCGAGAATCGAGCCAAGATCTGATGTCGGTCATAGATCACATCCAACTCCTCATACAATGGATGATCGAAGATCAAAATAGATGAATCAAGATAATTTCAATATGAGAGAGAAATAGAGACAAAGAGGAGAATTTGGAGAAGACTCTCATTGAGCTATCACTCCACTAACTTAACTAGTGAAGGTGAGAGTATAGTGCTTATTATATAGAAAAATATAAGCATATACATCCAAGGGGTGCATTAACTCCTAATCCCCATAAAAAGTGGGAGGTTTTACCTTCTTGGTAAATGCCAAAACATGTGGCATAACCTCCTTATATTAAGACAAAAAAGGAATTGAGAAAGTTGGCACATAAGGCCAAAAGAGGGTGTGAAACCCAACTACCCCATAACCCACTTAGGAAATGACAAAATAGTGGTTATGAGAGGTGGCACAACAAGCCAAAGGAGGGTGTGTAACTCAACTACCCATGTGAGGTGGAGAGTTACACATGTAGCTGAAGTATTTCACCACGTGTCCTCATATAAACCACTCCTATTAACCTAAGCAAGCTTAAATAATATATGTGTAGGAGAAAATAAATACCCCCTAACATAAGGAAAATAAAAATTCTACACTAACACACATTGTTTAATTAATTGGTTACTCAATAATTTTATAAAGAAATTAAATTGTTATCATAGTTTACATTTACATTCTTTGCATTCAATTTTCCCTCTTTGAGAATGAGTTTTTTAACCCTTAGTACTACATTAAATATTACAATGAGAAGAATTTATATACTTAGGACTTACCAATGTTTAAATAATAAGGATATGGAGCCCTAGCTGACTAACCTATTCCATGCGAATGTTGGTTCTTCCTCTAATCCAACAAATGGCATACATAGTATTATATATATTTATTCTCCTCATACTTCTCATGTTAAAAATGAACTACTAATGAATACCATTGACCAATTTGACAAGATTGATAATGAGTTTGAAAATATTCAACAATGGTTGGGTCAAAAATAACTAGATAGTGACACAATCCCCTTAATTAAAGGATTGAAGGGAATGGTTCAAAGCAATAAGTTAGGTGTGGATGTGCTACGTGTCCTTACTCATGTTGTTTAGCCTAATATTTTTTCAATCAAAATTTGTACTAAAGTTCTTGGTTATTCTCAATCAACTAGTCAAGTTAACTATTCCATACCAATGCCTACATCCTTGCCTAGTGTGCCTACATTTACATATTCTATCATGACTACTTCCACACAAAATGTTAATCCTACACATATTAGTGGTGAGGTTAATCCTATTAATAAATATTCGTACAAACCTACTATGTATGTTCCATTTGTTTCACAACCATCTCCCATACCAAAATATTATCATGTTCCACATCCTTATTCTCAACCTCCACTTACTTACAACAATATTAATCATCCATCACAATCCAATATGTCCAATTCTAGTCCATTCACTAAAGCAATTCTTAATACCTTAGAGATCAATCTGTTTTATCCTTACAACACCAATTAGTTTGTTTAACTCAATCCAAAGCCATTTTTTGTGGTCTAATTGGGATGGGAAAGCTGGTTTTAAATCTACTTCATGGATGCACTACATAAACCAAAAATAAAATGGGGTTTGTAACTTTTGGATCCTAGGACACAATGGATTTTTCTTTCTACAAAATGGATAGCTAGGATTATTTAGGGATGAGAACCTTGGAAATGTTTGGTTAGACATAAAATTAACTTGGCTGGTGTAAAAAGGAAATAGTATGAGGTTAGATGGGTTGAAATCGTACTTCTTACTCCCTTCTTCTACACAAGAGTTTCATTCCCTCTACAATCCATTTGGAAGGTTTGGGAATTAGTTTGCAAATTTTTAAACTAGAAAAAATCTCTACAAAAAGGGTTTATATTTTCTTCCTCATCCATTTGGTGGAACATGATAATTCAAAATAATCAATAACCTCTTTCCATTGCATTTCTTAGACAATCATACTATTTTCTTAGCAAAGGAGTGAAAATGTTCGATGATATATGAGATTTTTATACTTCAGATTTGGCATCTTAATAGAAATCATAGAGTATGTTTTAATTAAACAATAGGTTTGAAGGGATCTTTATTTTGTTAGATCTCTGGTGATAGTTGAATTGACTATGAAGCTTTTCACCCCATTACAATACATTTTTTTGGAAATATTGCTTGTGTTTTTATAAGTTCCTCTTCTATTACATTACTCTAATGAAAATTACTTGAGCCTCCTTCCATATATGCCATTAAACCCAAAATAGAACTAGAAATGGAACTATAGGTCTTATGAAAAGACATGGATGAAGTTGAATTCCCAAATATAGAGATTTAAAGCAAAGGATAATGCACAAATATTGGCTTTAATAATCTTACATTTCAAACTACTGGTCAAGGGTATGTTGAAATGTGCGATGGTTTAACCAATCAAATGTCCTTTTGTTAGCATAATGATAGTCTTAAACACATTTATTTTTTAATCATGGTTTGAGTTGGATAGATATGATTTTGGGTTATGATCTTCATAATAATATGGTGGTATATTCGTTAAGGCATATTATTTTAATTAATATTTGAAAAAGTAGGTGTTTGGTTGTGTTTTCTACTCAATTCATCTAGAAGCATAAATTAAATTTTTTAATGCTAAAATATTGTTTAAAATTGTCTCACTTTATTTGAAATTAGAGGGGTCGGTGAGGATTGAGATAACGACAACCTTATTTTGGACAAGATTAAATACCAAATCCTTCAACTACATAAAGAGAATGTCACATGTCTATATAGCTACAATTTTTTTTAAAATTTAGATTTTAATTTATCTCATTGTCTAGTTTTGATAATCTCTTTCTATAGGCCTTTGGTTAGTTGTAACATTCATTTCAGTTTGAAGGCTTGTTATATTATTTTGGGCAACCTTTAGTGATATTGTTGACTCTTCTTTTTTGGCCATTTATTAAAAACACTCTTCCCTTTTAATGTACTTCTTTGGTTGTTTCAAAAAAAGAAACATCAACTAAAATTTTGAGTTGGAGCAGTGATAGTACTACATGGGCAAGTGAGGTTCTAATGTGTTACCACCTAAACGTTTGTATAGTTTTTAAATTGTTTTCTAGGTATTTTCTTTAGAGGAAAATTAAGCATTCTTTTTTTCAAGCAAATTCCATGATTAATTGCATTTTAGGCAAAGTACTACTACTAATGGAAGGGTAAAAAATGTTTGAATGCTTGTCTCATTTAAACATTGCCTAAAATTTTGTAGTACATTTTCTTAATTGATATGGTAGGTTTTGGTAGTAGCTAAAAGTTAAAGCGTTCTTTATTTTGAAGGAAAATCCATGATTAGACATGATTGAATCAAATTTTTACCAATAATGAATGGGCAACCAATTTTAAATGCTTGACCATTGTAAACATTACCTAAAATATTGCACTACATTGAAAATAATTGTTTAATATATTTTGTCTTTAGAGGAAGGTTAAGTGTTCTTGATTTTGAAAGAAACTCCATAACTAATTCCATTTCAGATGAAGTAGTACCAGTAGTAGATGGGTTGAAAATTTCCAATTCTTGACCAATGTAAATGTAACCTTAAATTTTAATTTGGTGTAGTATTAGTAATGGATGGGTAAGAAATTTTCCAATGCTTCCAATCCAACAAACATCACCTACAAATTTGAGACAATGTAGTACTAGTACTAGTTGAGTGGGGAAAGTTTCAATGTTTCACACCTATAAGCATTACATCAAATTTTGTACTACTTTTCTTAATATAAACATCACCTAAAAAATTGTATTATATTTTTCATAAATAATTTAGTAAGTTTTGTCTTTAGAAAAAATTAAATGTTTTTATTTTGAAAAAACTCCCTAACTAAATACATTTGAATTAAAATTATGCTTATAATAAATTAATAAGAAAAAAATCTAATATTTCATCTTATTAAAGATAAAACACTACTCCTAAAACATAAATGATTATAGTGGACTCAAAAACTACTAAATTAAAACCTGGTAAAACATTATTGTTCTATCATTTTCTTTCTTTATCGTTGATCACGTGGCATTCTTAGACTCCTATTCTGTTCTCATATGTTTTGTCTTCACAGAAGAATAAATAAACTCAATGATTAAATACGTCTTAGTTAAAATAATAACTATTAATAAATTGAATAAGAAAAAATTCAATATTTCATTTTACTAAGCGTAAAAAGTAATAATAAATGCTAAATAAAAATGTTCATTTTCATAGAAGTGAATTGTTTCAAACCCCTGGGCACTCTAAGATATAAATGAATACAGTGGACTAAAACAAAACATTATTTTTGTATCATTTTCTTTCATCACACGGTCCTCCTTAAGACTGTTGTTTTGTTTTTTCATTATTATTCACGCGGACAGTCACATCGGCCTACAATGAATAAAAGACAAAATCACAGTCAATTTGCGTGAAATGAATGCCACAATGTTGAATATGAGCCATACAATACGCGCATGATCTCTTCCAACGCCCAAAATGGTGTTGTCGAAAGGCGCCCATTTCAGCTATGACTTTTAATTTTGTAAACCCATGCCATACGGCAATAAATTTTCTTCATCCTATATCTTTCTGCAATGAATGCACAAAGAATGGAGCCAAAACAAGAAGATTCCAAGAAAGGAAAAAATAAAGGACGGAGGACCATTGAAAGGGGACGTGTCTATTCTAGCTCCAAAACGGCACTATCATAAACAACATGCATCCGGAGCCCATTGACATACATCCCTCCCATGTCCACTTGTTAGGATGGCGTGGAGGTAACGGACCCACACGACCTATGACGTGGAGACATCTGAGGTCAGGAAGTGTTGACCGCATTGTTTCTATGCGGTTAGACTTAACAGGCAACATGCATCCACCTCTCATCGGTTTCTATGTTTGTCGTTGCCGTTTTTTGTACGTTTGCTAGGTAACATAAACGTCCCGTCCCATACCCCACCTTTTTTTTTCATCGACATAAGTAATCCTGATGAGATCACCTAAGGAGGAACGAGTATGTTCATCGGAGTAACTCATGCCGACGATGTTTCCTAAAGTGTGAGTGGCGGGAAAAGGTGTGACTAAGTGGAAATCCATTGGCGCAAGTTACGACGATGGTATGATAGGATGTAGGAGTCATCGGGATAACATACACTATCGGCAACGAGAAAAAAATGTCATCTTGATACCCAATGGGGTTATCAGTGGAGCAAATGCTGATAACCGATGGAGTGCTGTCTTCATAGCGGTAACATCGAGTTATCGGGAGGTCCCAATTTATGTTACCCTGATACCCGATGCAGTAAATGGAGAAGGAGACTCTCTCCAATAAAGTGATACCAAGCAAGAAGGGCTGTCAGACTCATTGGGATAACATACATTGTTGGGGAGATGCGTTTTGAGTTATCTTGATGCCCGATGAGGAAGATGAACTTAGCACAAACGAAGTGACTATATTGGGGAAACCTACGCTGATAAGACCAAAACAACCCGAAAGCAACTAACATGCTATGTTAGTCAAATTCGTTGTTTCACGGTCCAAAAGGAAATGGTGGCCACGCAGGACATGTCTATTATGGCTCAAAAGCAATAGTACGGATTGACTAACATGCGTATTAGTCATGCATTTTAGACTATCGATTTTGCAATTAATGGTTGTGATTGACTAACCTGACGCTAACATGGTATACAAAAGATCAACCTTTTTTTTTCATCGGCATAAGTAATCCTGATGAGATCGCCTAAGGAGGAACGAATATGTTGATCAGAGTAACTCATGCCAACGGTGTTTCCTCAAGTCTGAGCGCGGCAGGAAAAAGTGTGACTAAGTGGAAATCCATTGGGTCAAGTTAAGGCGATGGTGTGATAGGAGGTCAGAGTCATCGGGATAACCTACACTATTAGCAATGAGGAAAAAATGTTATCTCGATACCCGATGGAGTGATGTCTTCATAGTGGTGACATTGAGTTATCGAGAGGTCCCAATTTATGTTACCCTAATACTCGATGCACTAAATAGAGAAGGTGACTCTATCAGAGAGACTCTCTCCGATAAAGTGATACCAAGCAAGAAAGGGTGTCAGACTCATCGGGATAACATACATTGTTGGGGAGATGCATTTTGAGTTATCCTGATGACTGATGAGGAAGATGAGCTTGGCACAAACGAAGTGACGACTTTGAGAAAACCTACGCCGATAAGATGGAAACAACCCGAAAGCGAGTAACATGTTATGTTAGTCGAATTCGCTATTTCGCAGTCCAAAATGAAATGGTGGCTATGCAGGATGCGTCTATTCTGGATCCAAAACGACAGTACAGATTGACTAACACGCATGTTAGTCACGCGTTTTACACCGTCGATTTTGCAATTAACAGTTGTGATTGACTAACCTGTCGCTAATACGCTGTATGAACAGTCCGCCTTTTTTTTTCATCGGCATAAGTAATCCCAATGAGATCGCCTAAGGAGGAACGAGTATGTTGATCGGAGTAACTCTTGCCGATGGTGTTTCCTAAAGTGTGAGCAGTGAGAAAAGGTGCGACTAGGTGAAATTCCATTGGGGCAAGTTACGGCGATTGTATGATAGGAGGTTGAAGTCATCAAGATAACATACACTATCGGCAACGAGGAAAAAATGTCATCCTGATACCCAATGGGGTTATCAGTGGAGCTCTTGCTGATAACTGATGGAGTGACGTCTTCATCGTGGTGACATTGGGTTATCGGGAGGTCCCAATTTATGTTACCCCAATACCCGATGCACTAAATGGAGAAGGCGACTCTATCAGAGAGACTCTCTCTGATAAAGTGATACCAAGCAAGAAGGGGTGTCAGACTCATGGAGATAACATACATTGTCAAGGAGATGCGTTTTGAGTTATCCCGATTCCCGATGAGGAAGATGAGCTTGGCACAAACGAAGTGACTACATCGGGGAAACCTACATCGATAAGACCAAAACAACCTGAAAGTGACTAACATGCGATGTTAGTCAAATTCATTGTTTTGCGGTTCAAAAGGAAATGGTGGCCACGTAGGACACGTCTATGCTGGCTCCAAAACGACAGTACGGATTGACTAACATGCATGTTAGTCACGCATTTTACACCATCAATTTTGCAATTAATGGTTGTGATTGACTAACCTGTCACTAACACATTGTACGAAAGGTCCAAATTTTTTTTTCATTGACATAAGTAATCCCGATGAGATCGCCTAAGGAGGAACAAGTATGTTGATCGGAATAACTCATGTCGACGGTGTTTCCTAAAGTGTGAGTGGCGGGAAAAGGTGCGACTAAGTGGAAATCCATTGGGGCAAGTTAGGGTGATGGTATGGTAGGAGGTCAGAGTCATCGGGATAACATACACTATTGGCAAAGAGGAAAAAATGTCATCCCGATACCCGATGGGGTTATCGGTGGAACTCTTACTGATAACCGATGGAGTGATGTCTTCATAGCGGTAACATCGGGTTATCGAGAGGTCCTGATCTATGTTACCCCGATACCCAATGCACTAAATGGAGAAGGCAACTCTATCAAAGAGACTCTCTCCGATAAAGTGATACCAAACAAGAATGGGTGTCAGATTCATCAGGATATCATACATTTTTTGGGAGATGGATTTTGAGTTATCCAAATGCCCGATGAGGAAGATGAGCTCGACACAAATGAAGTGACTACATCAAGGAAGCCTATGCCGATAAGACCAAAACAACCCCAAAGCGACTAACACGCTATGTTAGTCAAATTCGATATTTCGCGGTCCAAAAGGAAATGGTGGCCATGCAGTCCACGAATCAGCAAAATCGACTAACATGCTATGTTAGTCGAATTTGCTATTTTGCGGGGCAAAAGAAAATGGTGGCCACGCAATCTGCGAATTAGCGAAAGCAACTAACACACCATGTTAGTCGAATTCGTCATTTCGTAGGGCAAAAGGCAGCTATTCTGGCTCCAAAATAGATCTTTTATACAACATGTTAGCGACAGGTTAGTCAATCATAGCCTTTAAATGCAAAATGGATAGTGTAAAATGTGGCTGCATCTATTCTGGCTCCAAAATGGACACGTCTATTCTGGGTCCAAAATGGCAGTACGGATTGACTTACATGCATGTTAGTCGCGCATTTTACACTATTGATTTTGCAATAAATGGCTGTGATTGACTAACGTGTTGTACGAAAGGTAAGTTTTGGAGCCAGAACAGCCACGGCCAGCCACCACATAGTTAACAAATCAACCAAATTGACTAACACGCTATGTTAGTCGAATTCGTTGTTTCGCGGGGCAAAAAGAAATGGCGGCCAGGCACAGCTGCCACGCAGTCCGTGAATCAGTGAAAGCGACTAACACGCCATGTTAGTCGAATTCTCCATTTCGCGGGCCAAAAGGAAATGGCAGCCACAAAGCCTGCGAATCAGCGAAAGCTACTAACACGCTATGTTAGTCAAATTTGTTGTTTCATGGGGCAAAAGGAAATGGCGGCCACGCAGTCCGCGAATCAACGAACGCAACTAACACACTATGTTAGTTGAATCTTCCATCAACACGCTATGTGCCTAAACAATATTCCATAAATCTTCTCTCTCTCTCTCTCTTTCCCTCTCTCCCATTATTTCTCTCTTAAGTCTCTCTCTCTCTCTGCCTCTATCTCTCTATCTCACTCTCCTCCTTTGTCAAGTGTATCTCTTTCTCACTCTCTCCCTACCTCCCCCCTCCCTTTCTCTTTGTCACTTAAGTCTCTCTCTCTCTCTCTCTCTCTCTCTCTCTCTCTCTCTCTCTCCCATTCTTTAAATCTGCTGATCATGATCAATGATCTATAATTTTTGAAAAATTTCGTGTTATTGAATTTTCATTTGATTGACATGCAATTTTGGAGCCAGTTTAACTGCAACCATCGTATAACATGAAACCATGAGATAAAATTCCAGATTATTGACTAGATTTCATATAACACGAAGGTTTCTATAGGATAACATGACATATTATTGATCATATTGCATATAACACGAAGGTTTTTTACATGAAAAAATGGTAGATTGTTCACAGGATTTTGTAATATAGTCAATAATATGTCATGTTATCTTGTAATAACTTTCATGTTATATGAAATCCGATCAATAATCTTTAATATTATCTTGTGGTTACCTTCATGTTATACAACATCATGTCAATAACCTATCATGTTCGAAGACTGTAATATATCCTAGATCTAAGTTATGATGAACTCAGCATAAAAAAGAAAAATGCATGCATATCACGAAGGTAATTTGAAAATAACAGATCTCAACAAAGTTTATTTTTTGAGATCATTATATGCTTATTTACTTTGGGTGCCTGGAAGAAGTTGCGTCCACTTTTCGGCCAAAAAGTGGAAGTTTTTTCCCTTTTTTTTTGATTTTGTCCCGTTTGACCTAAATATTTGAGGCACTTAAAGAATTATTCTTGAAAAAAATCAGTAAGAGAAAATGTAGTGCTCAAAGTCTAATTTCCAAATATGTAATTTATTTTAATACCCAGATCTTAAAAGTGAAGTTTAAATAGGCATTAGTAAAACCTATAGTTTAAAAGTCACTTTTTAGGACCATACCATGCCCGTGTATGGCAAGCATAATTTGACCTAAATGAAAGTATTTTTCTTTATCTTTTTGGGAAAAGATCTATAACTCACTCACCTTTGATGAGGATATTTTTTTGTAATTTTTTTCCTTATATATTTTTTTTGTTATGTTTTAATTGGGCATAATCACTGTTTTGAAAAATCCGCGTGTACGGCAAGCATAATTTGACCTAAACTTAACATTTTTTAATTTAATTTTTTAAAACTGTATAGATTTGTCTATAGTTTGATGCCATATATTTTTTTTTTCAAAAAATTTAAAGACAAAAAAGTTATTAAAATTTTAAAAAACCATGTTATTTCAAGTTTATGGATCTCTTTCATTAGAAATTGTTTCAAAATTAAAAATATTGATCCATTATCTTAAAAAATTATATATTTGGAATCTAGACAGTGTGTACTATAATGGGTTTTTGTTGTTTAAAAAATTTCTAAAAATTAGGTGTTCAGATATATTTTTTAAGTCACTTTTTTGTATGAAGCTTGATTTGGGCTTGAAGTTGCAAGTCAAACTAGTTCCAAGCCTCAGGTTCGGCTTTCCGAACCATTTTCCAAGCCTAATTCATAACCTACAAGCAGACCCCAAAAACTCCTTTTTTACAAACGGGATCCCGTATCTAAAACGGGATCCCATATTGAAAACGGGATCCCATTCTAAATTGCAAATTATTTAAAAATAAAAAACAACACGAGATCCCATCCTGAATTAAAACAGGATCCGGTTTTGTTTTTTAATTAATTTTTTTTTCGAAACTATATAAATAAGTGATCATTTAACATAATAAAATATGTCTTCAAATGTGCGATTTTTTACATGATATATTATGATTTAGTTGTTCTTTAGATGCTCTTTTGTTGCAATTTTAGATCCATTTTTTGAAGGTGGCATTTATTGCATAAGTTTTTAGTCATGGGGTCTAAACAACGTCAGAAGAAGAAACAAAGGAGGGAGTTGACCATCGAGGAAATTCAAGAAGAAAGAGAGAAGAAGGCCAAATGTCAAAGGGATAGAAGAATGACGATTCGACAAATGAATAATCCTGATGCTTCTAGATCCACAACAATGGAAGATACAAACATTCAAGATGATGCCTTGGGGGATTAGATGGACGTAGATGATGCAATTACGGATGATGTCAATGTGAATGAAACAATTATGAAGAATATTCCAAGTAAAACATCCTCAAATCCAGGTACATCTTCAAATTATCCTGGTACATCTTCAAATCCTTCTCTAGAAGACATGGATAATGTGATTATAGGTGATATTGATATTGATGATTTAGTAGAAGCTGGATTTACCAATGTTGAGATTGATAGAATTGTCCATGAAAATGAAAACCTTCATGTTGGTAAAGATGAAATTATTTTGAATGTTGAAAGTGAAAATCCTTTTGAATATGGTGAAAATGAAAATCCTCCAATTGTTGAAGATCAAGGAAATTTTTTTATAAAAATTGAAAAAAAAGTTCTGGATAATCTTCCTAGTAAGATTTCTTGGAGACAGATAAGAAAATATGCGAATAGAATATACAAAGAATTTTTTTATCAAAAAAAACTTGCAATTCAATGTCAACTTACGATGCAATTGATGAGAATGTGGAAAATGAGAAAAGTGATGAAAAAAATAGGCATTTATGTGAAACCATCAAAAAAAGATGAATCTGTTAAGCATGCTAAGTCTATTGTTGCAAGTGCCATTGAATCTATTGGTACAATGAGTCGATCTAAACATAAGAATGTAGTGCGGCGAGCTATAACAACGGCCATAGTGAATAAAGAAACATTGAATAAAAAGATGGTAAGCAACATTAGTTGAATTTTAAAGATGCATCGTAAAACATTGGTTAGAGCAGCTAAAAGAAAAGAAAGTATTTAAAGTGATCCAATCAACCAAAGTTGGAGTTTTAGTGGTAGACTTCGCAGGTCAGATATGCAATTGAATATTGAAGTGAAATCTTTGGTTGAAAAGTTTTGGCATGATAATACAAGGGTATCATCTAATGCTAGAGATGTTCTAAAGTTGAGAGTGGGGTGTAAAATTCGTGACCATCATCTAAAACACCTATTAGACACAACTCAAACTGAATTTTATAGAAATTTTTTGGATGAAGTTTTGTTACCTAGAAATATTACTATAAGTCAAAGATCATTTGAAAAATGCAAGCCTTGCTATGTGAAAATTAATAAGCAAAGAGTATTTTGTTGTTGTAAAACACACGTGCAATTTCATTACTGTTATGATGTTTTTCGATACATACGTTGTGTTTTGCATAGTAACATGCTTATCCAGGAATGTGGTATTGATATGCCACCTAAATCAATCAAATAATTTGTAGCAAATTTATTTTGTCAAAGAACTGATGGGCAATTATTTTATTTACATTCATGTATCTCTGGACAATGTTCTAGTTGTGGCAATTTTTCATCACTAGTAGAATGTATGCGTGACAGTAGTGAAATTGATTTTGGACAACAACTAGTGGATGTTAGAAGATTTAAGAATGTTGAGTATCCCTTAAAGGATGGGAAAATAGGAAAGCATGTTAATTTAATCACAAAGAAGGTTAGTGTACGTGCACTCATGTCAGAATTTAAAAGTAAGATTGTACCAAAATATGTGACACACTCTCAACATGCTAGATGGCTTGATTCTCAATTTCACACATGTGGAAATACATTTCCAGTTGGAAGTATACTATCAGTGGTGGACTTTGCAGAAAACTATACTCTTAAGCCACAAGAGGAAATTCAATCTCAATATTGCAATTTCACTCAAGTTGCTATTTTTGTTCATATTGTTTATAGACACGCAGATGATAGCATAGAGGATGATAGAAAAATCCTAAGGGATTATCATTTTTATGTTAGTGATAATAGGATGCACTCGTCAGAGTTTGTTCAGTATTGTTTCAGCATATTTTATAGAAATATAAGAGAAAGAGGAATCCAGATGACAGAACATCTTATATGGTTAGATAATTGTACTAGATAATTCAAGAATGCTTGAATGTTTTATTCGTTAAGCAGGGCTCACAAGGAATACAATATCCAACATATATGGAGTTTTTTTGAAGCTGGATATGGTAAAGGAGAACATGATGGAGCTGGTGCATGTGTTAAAAGAGTTCTTGCTAGAGAGCGATTAAAATTTGAAGATAATGTAAAATTTAAAGATGCACGTGCAATTGTAGATTGGTGCAACACAACCTTATCTACTGGATCAAGTGTGAACTCTACAATTCAACGATTCTTTTGGTTAGTTGAAGAGGAAAACATTGTTCTGAAACTTGATTGTGAGACAATTAGTGGAGTGGCAAAATAGCATTTATTTAACACTTCAAATGCAAGCACATGGACTATATGGATAAGGGAACTTTCATGTTTTTGTCATTTTTTTATTTTAGGTGATTCTGATGTATGTGTGAATACTGAATGGTTTGAAGATTGGAATCAAAGATCGTTGACTCTTACTCAAGCACAAGATCAGATTAATACAATTGAAGATAATGATGAACTGTTTGCATCAGATGATTATGATCGTGTTTCGGACCTTGTACATAAAGGTAATCATTTTTTATTATTTTTGTGGCCATTTAATAAAATTAGTTTCAAACTTTTTTATATTTAGTGTAAATTAAAAATGGTATTTTTTTAATTCTCAATTTTGATAATTTATTAATTTTTTGTTTGTCTAGGACATGTGTATGCCATTGTTGCACTTGAGGACAATGAAGAGGAAACAAAATATTGGTTGGCTCGATGTGTTGAGACTAAACACAAACTAGTTAATCCTCGAGTAGATGACGATGGTTTTCATTATCCGACTAGTTCAGTGGTAGTTGTTGGAACTTGGCTAAGGAAATATTTGACAAGGAAGAATGGTTTGCCTGCTTTTGAAGATTATGAAACACATAAGAAGATAATACACTACTCACATTTTATTGTTGCAACAAATATACAACTAGTGAGATATCGCGGCAGACCTAGTAATTAAAAGTTGTGGACAATTTCTATGGAAGATCACGAGACAATTATAGATGCTTTGGAAAAAAGAGATGATGCATATGGTACAATGGAATAAGTATTTAAATAAAGATATAAACTTCCAAGATATAAACTTCCTAAGTTGCCATTCACTTTGTGGGAACTCTTGGTGAGGTGGCATCCTACATGGCAGGTGATGAAATGGCATATTCCTTATTTTCTAGGAAGTTAGTGTCCACTAGGAAAATTCTTTGTTGGAGTGGAAATTGATTTGGTATTTTCTTGTGTTGACTAAAGAGATAGGTTTTCAGATTCTATTATGTATTGGAGTTGTATTTTAACTATGGACATTTATGGTGGAGTTCACTTATACAAGTGGTGTGAGGTATGGAAGGTTCCTATTCCTAGTCATAGTAAATTCTATGTTGTCTTTACATTGTATTTGGAAAGATGACCGTTATGGATGAGATAGGTATTATTTCCTTGGAAGCTGCTACAAGCAACGTGTCATGGGATTAGAAAGATATTATTTATGACACATCTTACCTCTTAGGTGTTGAAGATGGTTTTTGAGGCCATGGAGCCTAACTCTTTGTGTTGAGCTATATTTATATGTTGATGCCTTAGTTGATTTAAGAGCAAAGAGGAGTTCATTATTACAGGGTTATGCTATTAGATTTTCTTCAAGATGGAACATGATGTAAATCTCCATCTAAAGGCTTAAAGCCTATAAATATATTGTAACTTGTTGTTGAATAATATATTGGCTCGATGTTTTGGAGAGTGGAATTGTTTACCTGAAAGGGTTTTCCCCACATATATCTCAGTTCTCTCTTCTATCTCATTCTTCTTGTTTCATGATTCTAAAGTATTAAATATGTATGTCATAATGCTGCTGAAATTTTCTTAGATCTGTAAATTGCAATCACTTTCCTCTAAGGTTTTAATCATGGAAAATTGACTATGTCTGTTTCTGCTTTTATGACATAGTAGTATGTGCTTGTATCAATGTGTTGTAGTTTGTATTGAAGAATATATAGGATACTAGAGGTGCATGCTAATCTGAGATGATATGTTGCCTTATCGGTTCTGAATCCTCATGGTATGGTGAATTCTATACTTACCTCCGCGATCACACACTTCCTCCTAACAAATCAAATAACCAACATAAAACCTTCATTTGCCAAACCGCTCGATATACCATTATTGTTGAAACCCTATACCGACGCAGTCTTGATGGTACTCTCCTTTGATGTCTGGAACAGGATGAGATAACAAAGGCCTTGGAAGACGTACATGAAGGAATCTGTGGAACTCATGCAAGTGGTCCTTCACTAGCCAAGAAACTCATGCGCACTGGATACTACTGGCCATCTATGGAAAAAGACTCCTACTACTTTGTCAAAAAGTGCAAGAAATGCCAAGTTCATGGAGACCTGATACATGCACCAGCATGGGAATTGAAACCAATCACAACACCATGGCCTTTTTGTTAATGGGGTCTTGACCTTGTGGGTAAAATCCATCCATCTTCATCCAATGGCCACAAATTCATTATTACTGCCACTAAATACTTCACAAAGTGGATCGAAGCTATTCCACTTACCCAAGTCATTGGCAAGAAGATCGCCTCATTTATCCTCAATTACATCATCTGCCGGTATGGTGTACCCATGTCCATCATCACATATAACGGTCTTCCTTTCAAAAATTAGGATGTACGTGAACTCTGTGAAAAATTTCACATCGAACATTGCTTTTCCACTCCCTATTAGCCACAAGGAAATGGTCAGGCTGAAGCATCAAACAAAAACATATTAAGAATCCTATAGAAGATAGTCAATGATGTTGGTCCTGATTGGCACATTCAATTGAATCTAGCACTATGGGCATATTGAACTAGCATTTGAACCCCTACAGGCATAACTCCCTACTCATTGGTCTATGGTGCAGAAGCCATTTTACCTATTGAGGTCGAGATATCATCACTACGGGTTTCCTTACACAATCTCATGGATGATGAAGCATACAAAGTATCCCATCTCCAAGACTTAGAGCTACTTGATGAGAAGCGACAAGCTGCATACAATCACCTCAAGGCCTATCAGCAGGGCATGAGCAGAAGCTATAATCATTGAGTTAGACCTCATACATTCGAGGTAGGTGATCTTGTTATTCGAGAAAATCCTCATAACCAACCCAACCACAAACATCAGGGAAAGTTTAAATCAAATTGGCTGGGTCCATATGTTATTACTATTGTATTTGGGTCCGGGGCATATCAGTTGGCTACTTCAGAAGGAGAACCGCTAGCAGATCCGATCAATAGCATGCACCTCAAACGGTTTTATACATAGGTTGCATAGAGCATCAAGCTTCCATATCCAAAAACATCCCAATAAAGGTCCTAAGGAAACATATAAAAACATCAAAATAGTAAAAAAAAATCATGCATCTAAACGGTGAACAACCACTCCGGGGGCACCTTGGGTAAGTACGATGGTGAAAACCTGGCAAACAAGTGCCACTCATAAATGCTATGGCTCCATTGTCTTTTAGACTTGTTGCAATCACATTCACTCATCCATCCGTCCAAACCATGGCTCGTTATTGATCTGCAATTAAGGATAGTACTTCATGCATCTTGCATCCCGCTTTTTCATAGTCATGTCTAAACTGGGTGAATGCCCTTAACCTATTGATGGAAGTGGATTCTACATTGTTTTGTGATTCATTAAGTTCTTCATTCAAAACTATCTCACAAAATCCAAAAACATTAAAAAATGTCTCACAAAATCCAAAAACATCAGAAAACATCAAAAATCACACAAAAACATGGCAACACATTGTACATACTCATCCGAACAGATACCAAACAAGCATTGAAAAATACTTGCACAATGATCACTTCTCAAAATCAACCAAACAATCAACATCAACACTCAAACTGTCTTTAACAAGGATGCATCCTTCCTTACCAACACAAAGACAAAACCACGTTTTCTCTGACAAGAAAATTTTGTTTAAAGCTATCAAATACTTGGTTGATTTGTGGGTTATTTATTCATATTAGGTTCCTACAGCATTGTTTCTGTATCCTCGGCGCATTTTTCTGATGAAGTGCTAGGGCATGTACTAATGGTGTCTAAGTGGGAAGTTCACTAAGCTACATGATCTTATGCAAACTGCAGTCATAGATCACTACGGCTTGCTGACTACAGCATATACCTTGACCATATGAGCATGAACCATTACCAAGGATCCATATTCTTTATTCTTTATGTATATACTATTTCCTTACAATAACAATGCTCTTTCTTTGGTTCCTCCTACCTCATCCAATTTGGATAAAGGTTTTTGTCTCTTATTAAGGTATGAACCTGTCTCAGGATATGATTGGCCCAAGATCAAGGAGGACGATCCAAGTTATGCATGAATGGAGATGATCCTTGTCTGTTCTGCAAGCAATACTCAGGTCAACTTGACCCATTATATCAAGTTGTTTGTATTAACTTGCTATATCAAAATCCATGTAAGGAATACTCAGGTCATCTTGAATCATTATGTCAAGTTGCTTGTATCTTCTTACAACATTTTAAAGCTCGATGATGAAAAATAAAGCACTATGGATCGTCATTTCATCTCATCTGTTTATATTGCATTCTGTTGCATACCGTCCATCCATTAGCTCATTTATTTACATAATTTTGCATGCGAGTGTGAACAAAGTTAATGTAAGTAGTGATGTGAAAATTAAGCTAGTCTTGGATACAATCATGACCGAGTACTCTGATACATCATCAGTGCATCATACAAAGTATAAACAACCTTGCATTCATCTATCATGATCATGATCATATCATCATCATTACATTTAGTTGCATTTGCATCAAGTACATTTCATATCATTTTAGTTGTTTAAAATGCATATAGTTCATTATCATTTATTAACATTAGTCTTCTTATATCATTTCGTCATTGCATAATCATGATGTTTAGATTCATTCATATAAACCAATTGTCCTTGATTGTATTAGACATTCACTATGCATTCATTTAGTGTCAGTTATCAATTTTTATTTTATCATCCTTTATTATCCTTTATCATTTATCGTTGCATACATTCATTTATCTATTCATTAGTTAAAAAGTGCATTCATTCATCCATTATTAGTGTCTTATTATACTCATTTTAGGATTCATTTAAATTGTATTCATTATCCCTTTTTAATTGCATTAAGGTGCAGTTATTCATTAAACCATAAGTTGCATTATCATCACATTATCATTTTACTTAATCATATTTTAGGCATTTAGAATCATAATACCATTTGTTTCCAACATTGATTCGTACATTATAAACATATGCATTCATTTAGAAATCATTCATTTTAAAACATTTGTACTTTACATTTGTTTATCCATGTTACATTCACTTTTCACAATATAGATGCATATCCATAAAAAGAATCATTCATTCAAAGCATTGCATTAACATCATTGCATATCATTATCCCATCATTGTGCTAATATAAAGTACAAACTACTATCTATACCATCATAAATCATCATTTTGTTATGCATACATAAGCATCATGATATTCCATACATCAGGCATTCTATCCCAAAAGCCATCAAACACACACATACATTAACCTGCATCCACATGTTAGTATCCAACATCATACAACGTGCATATAGACATCAGGTAAACATAAATCATCATAAAACCATGCATATATGAATCATCTCATAAACACATACATATAGCAAAGTACAAATATCCTTCTAAGCGTAAACTCTATACATCTCAAAATACATATCATCACAAAAAATATGGGATCTCCTCATATATATCATCTCATGTATAAGAGTACAATGAAGTCTACAAAATCGGCTACCAAGAGCCATCCAAGACATAGTCCAAAATGACAATATAAAATACATGCATGCAAAATGCTCTCTCAGATGCCACTCTGACTAGATACTGCACCACCATCACCACCTGCTCCTCCACTAGTCCCAGTACCATCTGACCTATCTCTTCGTGGAGGCCCCATCAAACCCCCACTAGCTCCTGCACCACCTGACATCTCTCTCCGTCATGGACCCATCACACCCACACTGCTCTGCATCCTCTGAGACTGCTCTGATCTGGCCTACCGCATCTCTGAATAGCTCAGTGCTCACTGACTAGCTGGCACCACCTGCTCATATTATCCCCACCAATACTCTATCTCATCCTATTCTCGTCCAAACTGTCTCATCACCTCCCCAGTAGGACCATGTGCTCCTACTCCAACCTAGACTCTCTCCTGTAGCTCCGCTAATCTCTCCAGCACACTATCCCTCTCCCACAACACTACAGTCAGCTTCGACTCTCATGCAAATAGCTGCACATCTCTAGCTGCGACCTCCACCTTCAGATCCTCTATCTATGTCTCGACTGCTGTCAGTCGAGTCTGCAAATGTAATATCAGATGTTCCCGAAGATAACCACCCCCTGTATCCATCGGTACATCACCCGTAGCTCCTTCTCCAGTGGCTCCCTCCCCTCTATCCATCGGTATCTCCCTCTCCTTACCTCGGCCACCTAATCTGACTCCTCCCAGCATCAATGGTCCCTATGATATCCGTAGTGGCAATCTGCCTCTCCCTCTCCACTGGACTCGACCACCTAAGCCACCTCCTCCGCCACCTCCACCATCTCTTCCTCCTCCTCCACCTCCACCATCCCCCCTCCCTCATCCACCTATAATCAATCCTCAACCTCCTCCCCTCCTCCATCTCCATCCCCTCTCCTCCTCAAAATCGGGAATCAACTCTGCCAGATCTGATATCCATGGAATCGGATGAGCCGGCATATAATGCGTATACTCCTCCAATACTCCTGCATCTACCACCCTCGGCCGTATGTCCCATAGTCTCGCCTGATGTATCCAGAACTCTGCCAATGCCTGATAAGAAGGAAGTATTGGCCCCCATGTATATCTCTCTCGGACCACTCTGGCGTACTCCCCTGATCCCCTAGGCAATCCATGCTATCATCCAAACTCTCTCATCACTCTGCCTGGCACCTATCTCTCTACATCATAGCATGTCCTTCCAATGAGGAATCGGGTGATGAATACATATGAAAATGCCTCTACATCATCCCCCCGGGGCTCGCACTCTATGTATGATCTCTAAATAACTGCATCCATGTCATCCAGCGCCCGTCGCCACCACTCTAACTTCCCCAAGTAGGGCTGACTCATCATACCATTGTACATAAACATATAGGGTTGGTCAACTACTCGGAATCTAAGACTCACTGGTTGCATAACTAGTAAGTTCTCCCATGCCCATATATGCGGCAGCGTCACTCCCACTGCCAAGGAGCCTCTCCCGTGGTACATTACCTCATGCAGCTCCTGATACATGTGTGCTAACATGCATGGTCCCCAAGACAAGCGAGTCCCCTCTATCATCATCTGCTCTATCACCTGCCCCCAACCAATGGCCAAACCATATGCTCGTCTATCTGGACATAGTAGCCCCCCCACAATCCCAGAAAAAACTGCTGGTAATGTCTCATACAAAGTAGCGATATCCTCCCAGGCTATCGAACCGTCATCAATATACATGTCCTCCTCAAAGAATCTCTGCACTGCTAGAGTCCCCCATGATCTATCATATGTGACCAGCTCACCCCGAATGGGAATATGCAGGATGCGCCACACATCCTCTAGTGTCATAGTCATCTCCTCCTGTGCTAAGTGAAATGTGCAGGTCTCACTATGCCAACGCTCTGCCAAGGCTGTCATCAAATGTGATTCATCTGAATCACTGGCATATGCATCACATCATATAGCCAAGTTGTTGTAATGCAATCAATCTTGGCCTCTGTCAGCCAATCATGCAGCCCTTGTGTGCCGGGATGCCTCTCGCACAACTGTAAGACATGCAGATCCTCCTACATAAGTGCAATCAACCATTATCATCAGTTGTTTTGTTTCAAACTTTCTTAAGTTTAAACCTAAACTATCAACAGATACTTTGATCAAGTATCTTTGGGTCTCAACAGGTAGGCAATCATGGCACACCTATACTTCAATAGGCATTTATCCTAATGACCTAAGTCTCATCAGTGCTGTTATGGTTCAAAACAACTCTCACTTCACACCCCTATCCATCCATCATTGGCATCGGGAGATTTTTGTTCACACAAACTGGGGCATCTATTTTCCTAAACAAAAGTGCTATCTTGCAAACAATAGTGCTACTTTCTAAACAATAGTGCTAATACCCTAAAAAAGGCACTTAATCAACCATACAAAAGTGCTCAAATTGCAAACGCACTACAACGCCTATGCAATAATGCTGATTCACATCAAAAGCACTCAATTGACCCCTGAAAAGTGCTAAACACACAAGAGTAGTAAACATGCATACAATAGCGCTCATATTTTCACGAGCGCTCAAACAATAGCACAATAGCACCATTGTGGCACAAAAGAGCTAATTAATTGGACAATTATGCCAAAACATAGTTTCAACGCTATTGTCCTAACTCAACTTGGACTCAGCAAAAATCATGTCAAAAATGCATAAAATTTCAAATTTCAAATTTGTGTACCGCTGGTCCATAGTCTTTTGGCCACTAGAGTCGACGGACTCGCTCAAATCGGTGGTCTACAATGGGTACCAACATCCTAACTGTTGCTCGCTCCTCCAAAATGTACTATCAAAGTGTAGCGTCGTAAATTGTACGCACTCGCTAGGGTGGTACAATTTCACACCTAGTTTAGCACCCGCCTTAGTGCATTTTACATTATGCATTGCATTTCTCCTTAAGCACTTAATTAATCAAATTAATTTGGTCTAAGGTCCTATTTCATTGTCCTCTACATCATAAAGTTGGGCCCTTTCGCTAAAGCGTGCCCTTTGCATTTTTATTCCTCCAATACATCACTCAATCAAAAACCCTAATTAAGTCCTATTTCAAACTTGGGGGCTTGGCTTCGGGGTCAAAACATCTCGAAATCACCTGTAACTTTGGGATTCTCTCTAAAATCATCATATCCGACGGCCCTGAAAATTTGGTGAAAAGTTGTCAGGACCGTGGCACCCGGAGTGCACATGGTCTCGGACATTTTTCCCAAAATTTTAGGAGCACGATCCAATCATAAAATAAAGCTTAACCCCAAGAAATTGGCTGGATATTCAATCTCTAGGTCAGCAAAAGATGAAATTACGACCTAGGGTTTCATACATAAGAGCCCTCTTTCTTCATTTGAAGGGATCAGATTTTTGTTTACAGGAACTTCATATGCAGCGAAAGAGAAGATCTTTGAAGACTTCAACAACATTCAACATCCTTCTATCAAGCACTTATCAATTTCATTCATCCATTTAGGGCTTGGAAGACATTGAAGAACAATAGGAGATTACTGACTGAAGATTGGCTTGTACTCCTCCCTTAAGGGTTGGGTATGATTTCATGTTGTTTTCATGTCTTTGCATAAGCTTCAATACATCATTTATTCGTGCTTTAGATCACATTGCATCTTGATTTAGAGCATTTACATTATCATTTACAAGCAATTAGGGTTTACTTTCTAGGTTGCTCTAGTTTGCTTTCTTGCATTTTTTGGACCTTGCACACACACTAGGTCTACACACACAATACATTTTACAAAACAACTTGGCTATTCGTGGAGGTGGAAATCACCGAAGCGGGGGTTTGACTAAGGCAAAACCCTATATAGCCACCCATACACCCTTTTTTAGATATTATTGCAGGTTTCAGGATTCAGACGACGCCGCAGGATACAGATCCGGAGAGAACAGGTCAAGACAGCATTCTGCATCAAATTGCAGAGCAGAAGACTGGGACAGGGGCGCTGGGTGTCCTAGTCCTGCCACGATAGGGGCGCTGGGCACCCTGGTCCCTGGGACAGAGGCGCTGGGCGCCCTGGTCCTCCAGACAGACAGCTTTTCTGAGAGTTTTCGATAGTGTTTCAAAGTGCAAAATGACAGTTTCCGGTGCAGTTTTCAGGACAGAATCAGGACAGTGGCGCCCACGCCCCCGTCCCGAACATTTTCAGTCCGATTTTGACTCTGAGTACACATCTGCATTCTTATTTCATCCTTGTATTTACAGCTGTTCATTGTTTAATCTCAATTCTGCAATCTTGTTATTAGTTCATACTTGCATTTTGGGATTAGGGTTTGAACTTGCATCATTTTAGCTTTCCATTTTAACAAAGGAATAGGAATCCTAATAGATATCCTGTGGCTCTCTCTTTCACAAAAAGAAGTAGCCAATTGTGCGATATCTCTAGGCTCTTTCGTATTCCGTAATGTGTGTCAAAAGGTAGGATTAGGCCATGTTGACCTAGTCTCGCTTTTTCCCCTACACACAAAGCTCTAGTTTCACTATGGTCATGGATTCAAATGACCCTGTTTTCACCCCTTTCTCCTCATATTAACAATTTGTCGTACCCCTAACTTTCCTCCGCTCACTGCCATGGTCCCTGTGAACTACTCGAGCCTCCCATTTCTTCATTTTATCTTTGATTTCTTCTATTTTACACTAGTATTGCTAACTTCTTCTCTTCTATCACCCTGCCAATTTTCATTCTTTTTCGAGAGACCGCCCGATTTTTTCAAAATTTCTCGACCCATCTCTCGAGGGGGCATACCACCCATTAAATCAATATTTTATGGGGCATTTCTTCACACCTATTTTTTTTTCTTTGTAATGACGAGATAAACTGCACTGTCTCAAAGAGGGGCAAATGTAGTCACATAGATCTGTCCATTTTAATTAACTGAACATTTTGTATTTATTTGATTAAAAATCCACTAAGCCATCAGTTAATTAAATTAACATTTAATTAATTCATCTTCAAACATTCTCCTATTAATAAAATAAAGAATTCAATTTATTTTAATTAATTCATTCCACCAAATTCACAATCAATTAAATGAATAAATCATATTTATTTCATTTAATCCTCTTTCCTCTTTTAAATAAATTAAGTCAAACATTTATTTAAATCATTTATCCCCCCCACTTTCATTTTCCTACAAATGCTACTTGCACATATTTATTGAAATAAATTAATTTATTTTAAATAAAAATCCTATTTTCCCTCACCCACCAAATCCACTTGCAAGCCTAAACCCCTTCTAGATTCTTCTAACCCCTTCCTAATTAGCCTAATCCATCCCCTAATTATTGTCACATTCCTAAGCAACTTGGAGTCACTTCTTAAAGACTTCAAAGTCTTTGAAAAGCATTTAATGCTTTGTGTGTTCAACAATTTAACCTCCAAAGTCTTCCAAAACCACTAATGGCTCTTCCATGACCACTTATGGCTCTTATATAACCATTTGTGGTTATTTCAACTTGCACTCATGTGTCTCCTCAAGCATTTATTGCTTTGACCATGGTTATCCTTTTTGCCTTTGCACAAGAGTTTATCCATTGGATAAAATATTTATTCTTTGAATAAAGTATTTATTCATTCAACCTAACCTTGACCTTAACTCCCAAGTTAACTCTCAAGTCATGTCAAGCATTTAATGTTTATTCCCTCTCCTCTGAACCTATCTCACATTGACACTTGTCATCCTGGGATTGGGTTGAAAGCCTTCACATGGATTTAATATCATTCAATCCTGACCCTTGTTGAGATTACTCAATCTCAACCATCCATTGCTCCATTTTTCTTATAAATAGAGCACATTTCTTCATAATCCAGATCCTGAAAACTGGTATGTATCTAAGTTATAGAGAATTTTAGAGAGCATTTAGCATAAATCACTAATATCTTGTCATTTTGGTTTAAAATAAATCATTTTAGCATCATAGCATCTAGTATTAGCTTTTTATTCATATTTAGAGCAAATACTTCAATCTCAAACCTCCATAAGCATCCATAGTGCAAAAAATTGTTGAGAGCTACACTAGTTTGGAACTTGGAGAGGAGAGGAACAAAGGAGAAGGAGCTAAGAGCATGTTAGGAGGCATTTGGACATGCATCATCATATTTACTTTCCTAGTTAAATATTCTCTCATGCTTTTAGTATCTCTTTTGATATGCCTGTTTAGAATAATCTTTTGTCGCTAACATTAACATTTTTGCTCTTGTGTGTGTTGTCATCGAACAGATTTTCTAACCCTCTTTTACAGAGCATCATTTGGTGAACCCGATGTGAATCCAAGCACCCAAAAACTTTTTTTTTTTTAAAACCAACTAACATGTTTGAATGTTGAGCTTGACACAAAGGTCGCACTTTAGCACTTTTGATCACATTGTAGCTCTATTGCAACTTGATATTCTAGTGCTATTGTTTTTACAATAGCGCTATTGTCTCAATTTTGGCATTATTAACCTTTATTTAGCACTTTTGTAGCTTAAATAGCACTTTTGTGCTTGTTCTGGCGCTTTTGCATGTGTTGTCAAAATTTTTCTTTTAGAGCTTTTGTCTCTGTATTAACTCATTTTTGTTAAATAATGCTTCTATTTTCACACAGACTAGCGCTATTGTAACAGAACGTTGTAAAAAAGACCTTGAAACCAAAAAAGTGATTTTTCGTAGGCTTGTGGAAGCCCCCCCTAGGTTTTGGATTTTACTAACTATTTGTTTCTTGTGTAGGTCTAAACTAACTCCTTTAAAAAGCAAAAATTTGTTTTTGGTGCTCTAAAAATTGAACAAAAGCAGTTTTTCATTTCTTGCAAGTTAGGACAATTTTGTTTTTGGTGCTCTAAAATTGAACAAAATCAATTTTTCATTTCTTGCAAGCTATGATCGCTTCTTTTTGGTGCTCTAAAATTCACAAAAACAAACTTTAATTTCTTGCAAGTTAGGCTCAATTTTCTTTTGGTGCTTAAAATCAACAACGCAAAATTATTTCTTGCATCAAACTAAAAACTCACAATCCACACTTCAAATTTTGGTGCAAATAAAAGGAACAATCCACTTGTCTCATTTTGCAAGCAATTTTACTTCAAGCAAAAAATGTGTTTTTCAAATTCAGTTGACCAAGATTTCAAGTTCCTAGTTTACAACACATTTTGCCTTTGAAAGTTCAAAAGAACACCATGATTGTTGGAGCAACATCTCCAAATAGTTAGATCACATTGCAATGAAAATTAGTTAAAAAGAACAAGTGCTTTTTGTGATTGGCACACTTGTGCAAAAGTTTGTCAAGTGGTCCTACTTCTAACACACACTATCCTCTCCCTTGGCTTTCGTGGTCCTAGGTGCAAGAGAAAAGTGTTAGTAACACTCAAATTTTTATCTTTTTAAGAGAGATCTACCAAGAGACACATCACTCTTGGGAATGACCTCGCACGTTAAATCCTTTGAGCCGCTATAGAAATCAGGTGAGAGCGAAAGCTGTAGCCTTGGGTATAGTTGTTCCTACAGTGTAAATTGTAGAAAAGACAAATGGGCCCCACCACAAGTTACAAGGCTCTTAGGTGAGTCACTGCAGAATGAACTTATGTCCAAAGACATCAAAAATTACTAAACACCTTTAAGTAGTATCCCACCCATTCTATTGATTGAGGATATTTGTGATATAATTCAGTGTAAGAGCATAGATGGATTTTCTCCCAAGATACTCACCATACATATTTCCTTGAGTAGAAACATAGCTTTTTGAAAAGTCACTTGTGTCTTGATGAAAGTGATGACTCCCCCATTATAGGGATCATCTATTTGTTATGCTCGTGCAAGACTTAGTATATCACATCCTTACCTGCCACGGCGGGATTCATAAGGTATGTAGTACCAAAGTCAAAGAAATATCAAGATGTGGGCTGAATTTATCGCAACTGGCCATTGACCTTAGGGATAAAAAGTGTTTGAAGTGTTTTCATTTTAGTCAAGACCAAGTGCAAATTGAGTCGACTTCAAGCTTTGGAAAGAAAAATGCCTAAAATACACTTAAAGGAAAGGGTCATAAAAAGTCCAAGGATTGGGTTGATCTAGACCCATACTTATTTGTGCCTTTAAGGAAACATTCTTGTGTTTGTGTGCTTTCTTTTTTTTCTTGTCAAAGAAACATCATAAAATCCAAAAATCAGAACAAGTATTCATCCAGCCAAACATTTTTCAAAACAACCAAACGATCAGAAACAAAGAAGAAAAGTATCAAACTATATGACCATTCTTCACATCTTGAGAAAGAAGAATCTTCATCAACACATCAACTTGAAAAGAAGACCATTGAGCTCAAAAGCTTTGATCAAAAGGAGGAAATTCTTCTATCTAAATAGACAAATCTTTGTCTCTCATAGAGCTTTTTTACGTCACATGCATCTATGCCTTCAAGGAAAATCAAACGAATTTGATCCAGAGTCATAGAACCGCAGAGCTTTTATGCAATATAGAGCTTTGAGTTATCACAAAAACCAAGGAGGCAAGATCAATCCCAACTTCTTCCCAGACATTTGTATCACATACAACATAGCTCGAGAAATGCCACCAACTCCTGAAAGAGAAGAGGTAGAATTTGTTCCATTTGTGACACAAAGTTTTTATTGAAGTTAAACATTTCATCCATTTCTCAGCTTCACCTCATCACTTCATTTCAACTCTTAAAACATTAGGAGGTTCTTGTCCTAAATTGTCTTTTGAATATTGCTTGAAATCAAAACACAAGAAATCACTTTTAGATTGTTTCTACATCTAGGATAAGCTCATCCTAAGAGACATATCTACGCAGGTTAAAACTAGTTTATGAGTGAATCCTCTCATTACTAGGTAGTTAAGTTTGTAACACATCTCAAATTTCTCTACACCTTATCACATCAAACCTTATCAAAACACAACAAGCAATTCAAAGAAACAATTTTGGTCACATCTACCTTTAAGTGCTGGAGATCCACATGCAAAACAAATCACCAAACATCAATCTTTCATTTCATCAACAACTCATCATCATTTTCACCCAACTTCAACAAAAACTTATAAACAAAATGGCTCATACCCGATCACAATCAAGGCAACGAGAAATAAAAATTGAAGAAGAAGAGGAGGAAAATATCAATGAATTTCAAAAAGCACTTGGAGGAAATGCGAATGATGAAAACCCGAGTACTCCTACTCCCACAACAATAGAAAGGGATCAACACAACCCTCTCTTTAATAGAGTTTTTGACGAAATACTCAGGAGCAATGCAAATGCTCACTTTTTAAAGCTTGCTCAAGAAGGAGCCAAACTCCCCTCCGACTCTGATCTTGCACAACTAAGACAAGCATCAGAACAACAAAGTCACAATGAGGAAGAAAGAGGTAGAGATCACATCAGATATAATATTCCTCAAGGTAACCCACCACCACCTCCTCCTCCAAATGACATAAAGATGTTGCGGCAACAAGTTGAAAATCTTGCCCAACAACTTTGTAGTGGTGTGAAGACTAATCAACTTTCACTCAATGACATTTGTCCCTATCCCTTTGATAGGAATATTTATATGCCACCTTTTCCACGAGGGTTGGAAACACCCAAATTCAAAAAGCATCGAGGAAAAGGAGATCCTCGTGATCATGTCAGCGAATTCCATTCAGCTTGCCTCGAAGTGGCATACAAAGATACGTACCTCGTGCGCCTTTTTCCTCAAAGCATGGGAGGAACAACTACATCATGGTTTTCCTGATTACCAGGTGGCATTAGGACCTTTGAAGAGCTAGTTTAGAAGTTCTTGGCACATTACTCTCACAACATTGAACGTGATATCACCATGGTTGATCAATGTAACACTAAACAAAAATCAGGTGAGCTATTTTTAGTCTTTCTGCAATGATGGCGTCAAATGTCTAGCAGACATTCTCTTCAGTTACCTGAACAAGAACTAGTGAAAATATTTATTTCCAACTTAAACGAAGAAATGGAATTTCACCTAGACATCAAAGACACAGACTCTTTCAATGACATGATCACCAAAGGCTTAAAATGTGAGTGGGCTCTCATCAAGAAAGGACTTATCAAAATCTATAATGAGCCAAAGGATGGTCCTCGCCCACGCTTCAATAGTGAAAAACCAAGCTTCTGGAACAAAAACAAAAATATCGTCAACTACGGTGTTGTGAATGCAAGAACTATCAAAAGTGCACAACCTGTGGTTTGATTTGTAGGACAGAATCCCTCACCTCAGACTAACACAGTTGCTCCTCCAAATCAAGGTCGCATCACATCTCACGATGATCCCAGACTGCGTCAACAAAAACTAAAGCGAACATACACTCCCTTAGGAGAACCCATTGAAACAATATTACGACAACTGGTTTCTCAAAATCTGGTAACCCTACCCAAAACATCAAACTATGAACCTCAAGTCAAACCTTCATGGTGGAGCGATACAGAACATTGTGATTTCCATCAAGGGAGAGGACATAAGACAAGCAATTATCACAGATTGAAAGATCTTATTCAGGATCTTATTGACCGAGGTGAAATCAAAATCGAAGGGCACGACCCAAAGACAACAAACAATGATCATCTTATGTTTAAAAATCCACTTCCATCACCAGATCAATGGGGTCCTTCTACTTCAGGGAGAAACATAGATACCGCCAATTATACGCAGGCCACATATAATTATACTATGAATCACCTATTCAATGCTAGTGAACAAATTGCAACTATAACCATAAAAAATCCTAGCTCCACTTGCAATGTTGTTACATGTTGTAGCAAGATTACCATAAAAGAAGCTCCACAAGGCACCCCATCTATCCCAAAATAGTATAATCTTGTGGAATAGTTAGACAAAATGCCCGCATTGATATATATCTTAGAGCTATTGCACCTATCTCCATATCATAAAACCATCTTGGATCATGCTCTCCAAGAGGCATCAGTCCCTGCAAACCTAAATACAGATCAGTTCCAAGCCATGGTTGGAAATCTAAAGTCATCACCTTGTCTCACTTTCTCTGAAAGTGACAGCACATCCTTCAGCAACCTCATAATGCCTCATTCCACATTGAAGGGTTTATCAACCAGCATAGGATCAAGCAAGTCTTGATCGACAATGGAGCAAGCGTGAATATCTGTACTCTAGAATTAGTCACAGCTCTGGCATATGCAATAGAATCAGTGGATCCCCACAAGAAGATAACAATCAAAGCCTATGATGATGCAGAGCGTTCATCCAAAGGAGTTGTGGTGCTACCCATCCAAGTGGGCCCGGTGGTGAAACACATCATCTATCAAGTTCCAGACCTTCCTCTGCCATACAATCTATTGTTAAGAAGACTTGGATACATGCCATGCAATCTGTTCCATCCACCTACCATTAGTGTATCAAGTTCCCACATAATGGTGTAGAGATCACAATCCTAGGTGATGCAAACCCCTTTGCATATTGTCATAATATAAGTCATCAACTAGAGATTACTGTTCTGAACAATAGAGAAGCCATCTCCTCCACATCATACATAAGGGTATGTGCAAGATCATGGTGTGCCAAAATAGACCCTTAAATGGCAATGAAATTTCAGAAAATCAGAGTTATGCAACTTGACATGAAAATTTGAATAAGTTGTGAACATTATTTTTAAAATATGTAAGAAGAGAATATATAGAAAATTGAATTTAGTTTCTAAGCTACTAGTTGTTTTTTGGAAAAAAAAAATCCTATTTGATAAAAATTACAAATTTCAATGGAGTGGTACTAAAATTTCAGGAAAAAAATAAGAAGTAGACGTATGTCTGACCAGCCTAATCACAATCAAATCTTAATATTTTTTTATAATATTTATAATATAAGTATTAGACTCATGTCTGGATGTGTCACATATTTTTTTTTTTTTAAAATAAAATAATTATTTATGAATTTTTTACTACAGCTTTTCAAAAATTCAGAAACTCCTACGTCTGACCACCTTAACTTGGTCAAAACTTTATGAAATTAATTTATTTTTTTTCCCTATAGTAGACAAAGCATAGGATGTGATGCATGTTTAGGTTTCAAAAAATGTTATACCATTTGAAAGTTATGAGTGTTTTTCAATCAGTATATCAATCAGGACTATTGTCAAAATTCAATTAGAAAATAAATAATAATTATTTATTAAAGTTGAAATAAGACAATCCTTATATTGTTGGAAAGCTGAGAACATCTTTAAAAAACCCTTTTTGTTTTATCAATTTTGGTTACAAAAAAAGTCGTCAGCCACCTATGTAAAGTCTAGAAAATTAAGGAATACTGAAAAACATGTTTTTTCAGTTGACTTTCCTAGCTTGTCACTTCGAAGCCAAATACCAAAGCATTCCCGAGCCTAAATTGGAAATTTTAAAATTTGTCTACAAAAATCGGATAAAATCGGATATCGGATATTATTCGATATCCAATTTTAATACAAAAAATTTGCGGTCCCCAAAAAAATTTTTGTTGCCGCCATTTATTTGGTAAACTGCCACATGACAAAAATCCGATATCCGATTAAATCAGATATCGAATTTTATTAGTCTTATTTTTGAGAGAGAGAGGAGAGGGAGAGAGAGAGAGAGAGAGAGAGAGAGAGAGATGTGAGAGAGAGAGAGAGAGAGAGAGGGGAGGAGAGGGAGAGAGGAGGAGAGGGAGAAAGAGAGAGAGAGAGAGGGAGAGAGGGAGAGGGAGGAGAGAGAGAGAGAGAGAGAGAGAGAGAGAGAGAGAGGAGGGAGAGAGAGAGAGAGCGAGAGAGAGAGGTGGAGAGAGAGAGAGACAGAGGTGGAGAGGGAGAGAGAGAGACAGAGGGGGGGAAGGAAGGAGATAGAGAGAGACAGAGGTGGAGAGAGAGAGAGATGGAGAGAGGGAGAGAGAGAGGGAGAGAGAGAGAGGAGAGGGAGAGAGGGAGAAAGAGAGAGAGAGAGAGAGAGAGAGAGAGAGAAGAGAGAGAGAGAGAGAGAGAGAGAGAGAGAGAGAGGTGGAGAGAGAGAGGTGGAGAGAGAGAGAGGGAGGTGGAGATGGAGAGAGAGAGAGAGAGGTGGAGAGAGAGAGAGAGGAGGAGAGGGAGAGAGGGAGAAAGAGAGAGAGAGAGAGAGAGGAGAGGGAGAGAAGGAAGGAGAGAGAGAGAGAGAGAGAAGAGGAGCAGGGAGAGAGGGAGAGAGAGAGAGAGAGAAGGAAGGAGAGAGAGAGAGGAGGAGAGGGAGAAAGAGAGAGAGAGAGAAAGAGAGAGAGAGAAGAGAGAGGAGAGAGAGAGAGAGAATATGACCCCTAACGACACAATTTGGTGTCTTAAGGGGTCCTATGGTGTTGTTAGGTGTCATATGGTGTCTTGGACAACATAGGACCCCTTAAGATGCCAAAGCATGTGGTTAGGGGTCATATGGTGTCCCAACAACCCTTATGACCTCTTAGGACACCATATGAACTCTAATGAAACCATATTGGGTCGCTTTGGGTCATATTGTGTCCTAAGGGGTCCTATGGTGTCCCAAGACACCATAGGACCCCTTAAGAGATCAAATCATGTTGTTAGGGGTCATATGGTGTCCCGTGAACCCTTATGACCTCTTAGGACACCATATGACCCCTAATGACACCATATTGTGTCGCTTTGGGTCATATTGTGTCCTAAGTAGTCCTATGGTGTTCGAAGACACCATATGACCCCTAACGAAACCATAGGACCCCTTAAGACACCAAATCATGTCATTAGGGGTCATATTGTGTCTTAAGGGGTCCTATGATGTCACAAGACACCATATGACCCCTAACGACACCATAGGACCCCTAACGACACCATAGGACCCCATCCTCTCTCTCTCTCTCACCTTCTCTCTCTCTCCCCTCTCTCCCACTCCCTCTCCCTCTCCCTCTCCCTTTCTCTCTCTCTCTCTCTCTCTCTCTCTCTCTCTCTCTCTCTCTCTCCCTCTCCTCTCCACCCTCTCCCTCTCTCTCTCTCTCTCTCTCCCTCTCCTCTCTTTCTCTCTCTCTCCCTCTCCACCTCTCTCTCTCTCTCTCTCTCTCCCTCCCTCCCTCTCCTCCTCTCTCCCTCTCCTCCTCTCTCTCTCTATCTCTCTCCCAAACCTCCTCTCTCTCTCTCTCTCTCTCTCTCTCTCTCCCTCTCCTCCTCTCTCCCTCTCTCTCTCTCTCACCTCCTCTCTCTCTCTCTCTCCTCATTTAAATTGCATTCATTATCCCTTTTTAATTGCATTATGGTGCAGTTATTCATTAAATCATAAGCTGCATTATCATCACATTGTCATTTTACTTAATCATATTTTAGGCATTTAGAATCATAAATACCATTTGTTTGCAACATTGGTTTGTACATTATAAACATATGCATTCATTTAGAAATCATTCATTTTAAAACATTTGTACTTTGCATTTGTTTATCCATGTTACATTCTTTTTTCACCATATAGATGCATATCCATAAAAAAAAATCATTCATTCAAAGCATTGCATTAACATCATTGCATATCATTATCCCATCATTGTGCTAATATAAAGTACAAACTACTATCTATACCATCATAAATCATCATTTTGTTATGCATACATAAGCATCATGACATTGCATACATCAAGCATTCTATCCCAAAATCCATCAAAAGGACACATACATTAACTTGCATCCACATATTAGTATCCAACATCATACAACATGCATATAGACATCATAAATCATCATAAAACCATGCATATAGGAGTCATCTCATAAACACATACATATAGCAAAGTACAAATATCCATCTAAGCATAAACTCCATACATCTCAAAATACATATCATCACAAAAAATATGGGATCTCCTCATATATATCATCTCATGTATCAGAGTACAATGAAGTCTACAAAATCGGCTACCAAGAGCCATCCAAGACATAGTCTAAAATGACAATATAAAATACATGCATACAAAACGCTCTCAGATGCCACTCTGACTAGATGCTGCACCACCATCACCACCTGCTCCCCCACTAGTCCCTGCACCATCCGACCTATCTCTCCGTGGAGGCCCCATCAAACCCCCACTAGCTCCTACACCACCTGACATCTCTCTCCATCATGGACCCATCACACACCCACTACTCTACATCCTCTTAGACCGCTCTGATCTAGCCTGCCATATCTATGAATAGCTCAGTGCTCACTAACTAGCTGGCACCACCTGCTCATGTAATCCCTACAAATACTCTATCTCAACCTATGCCCATCCAAACTATCTCATCACCTCCCCAATAGGACCCTATGCTCGTACTCTAGCCCGGACTCTCTTCTGCAGCTCTACTAATCTCTCCACCACACTATCCCTCTCACGCAGCACTACAGTCAGCTCTGACTCTTGTGCAAATAGCTACAACCTCCACCTCCAGATCCTCTACCTATGTCTCGGCTGCTATTAGTTGACTCTGCAAATGTAATATCAGATGGTCGTGGAGATCACCACCCCCTATCGCTCCCTCCTCTATATCCATTGGTACATCACCTTTATCTCCCTCTCTCCAGTGGCTCCCTCCCCTCTATCCATCGGTATCTCCCTCTCCATACCTCAGCCACCTAATATGACTCCACTCGACATCAAAAGCCCCTGTGATATTTGCAGTGGCAATCCGCCTCTCCCTCTCCGCTGGACCCGACCACCTAAGCCACCTTCTCCGCCACCTCCACCACCTCCACCATCTCCTCCTCCTCCTCCTCCTCCACCTCCACCATCCCCTCTCCCTCGTCCACCTATCATCGATCCTCGACCTCCTCCCCTCCTCCATCTCTATCCCCTCTCCTCCTCAAAATTGGGAATCAGCTCTGCCGGATCTGATATTCGCGAAATCGGATGAGCCACCATATACTGTGTATACTCCTCTGATACTCCTTCATTCACCACCCTTGGTCGTATGTCCTATGGTCTTGCCTGAAGCATTCAGAACTCTACGAATGCCTGATCATAAGGAAGTACTGGGCCCCATGCATATCTCTCTCAAACCACTCTGGTGCACTCCCCTGATCCCCTAGGAAATCCCTGCAGCTGTCCAAACTGTCTCATCACTCTGCCCGACACCTGTCTCTCTACATCATAGCATGTCCTCCCAATGAGGAATTGGGTAATGAATATATTTGGCAACGCCTCTGTATCATCCTCCCAGGGTTCACACTCTATGTACGGTATCCAAATAACTGTATCCATATCATCTAGCAGCCGCCGCCACCACTCTAACTTCCCTAGGTGGGGTGGACTCATCATACTGCTATACATAAACATATAGGGCTTGTCAACTACTCAAAATCTAAGACTCACTGGTCACATAACTGGTAAGTGCTCCCATGCCCATATATGCAGCAGCGTCACTCCCACTATGAAGGAGCCTCTCTCACGATGCACTACCTCATGCAGCTCCTGATACATGTGCGCTAACACGCACGGTCCCCAAGTAAATCGAGTCCCCTTTGTCATCATTTTCTCTATCACCTGCCCCCATCCAACGGCTAGACCATGTGATCGTCTATCCAAACATAGTAGGCCCCCCATGATCCCAGACAAAACTGCTGCTAATGGCTCATACAAAGCAATGATATCCTCCCAGGCTATCGAATCATCATCAATATACACGTCCTCCTCGAAGAATCTCTGCACCGCTAAAGTCCCCCATGATCTATCATATGTGACCAACTCACCCCAAATGGGAATATGTAGGATGTGCCACACATCCTCCAGTGTCACAGTCATCTCTCCCTACGCTAAGTAAAGCATGCAGGTCTCACTATGTCAGCGCTCTGCCAAGGTTGTCATCAAATTGTGATTCATCTGATTCACGGGCATATGCATCACATCATACAGCCCAATCACTGCAATGCAATCAGTCTAGGCCTCTGTCAGCCAATCACGCAACCCCTGTGTGGCGAGATGCCTCTCGTACAACTGTAAGACGCGCAGATCCTCCTACACAAGTGCAATCAACCATTATCATCAGTTGTTTTGTTTGAAACTTTCTTAAGTTTAAACCTAAACTATCAACAGATACTTTGATCAAGTATCTTCGGGTCTCAACAGGTAAGCAATCATGGCACACCTAGACTTCAACAGGCATTTATCCTAATGACCTAAGTCTCATTAGGGCTGTTATGGTTCAAAATAACTCTCACTTCACATCCCTATCCTACCATCATTAGCATCGGGAGATTTTTGTTCACACAAACTGGGGCATCTATTTTCCTAAACAAAAGCACTATCTTGCAAACAATAGCACTAATTTCTAAACAATAGCGCTAATACCCTAACAAAAGCGCTTAATCAACCATACAAAAGCGCTCAAATTGCAATTGCACTATAATGCCTATACAATAGCACTGATTCACATCAAAAGTGCTTAATTGACCCCTCAAAAGTGGTAAACACACAATAGCGCTCAAACATGCATACAATAGCACAATAGCACCATTGTGGCACAAAAGCGCTAATTAATTGGACAACAATGCCAAAACATAGTTTCAGCGCTATTGTCCTGACTCAACTTGGACTTAGCAAAAAACATGTCAAAAATGCATAAAATTCAAAATTTCAAATTTAAGTATCGCTGGTCCATAGTCCCTCAAATCGGTGCTCTACAATGGGTACCGACATCCTGACTGCTACTTGCTCCTCCAAAATGTCACTATCAGAGCTCTAGTTTCACTATGGTTGCGGATTCAAAGGACCCTGTTTTCACCCCTTTCTCCCCATATAAACCCTTTGCCATACCCCTAACTTTCCCCTGCTCACTGCCATGGTCCCTGTGAACTGCCCAAACCTCCCATTTCTTCATTTTATCTCCGATTTCTTCTATTTTTCACCAATATTGCTAACTTCTTCTCTTCTATCACCCTGCCAATTTTCATTCTTTTTCGAGAGATCGCTCGATTTTTCAAAATTTCTCGGCCCATCACTCGAGGGGGAATACCACCCATTAAATCACTATTTTATGGGGCATTTCTTCACACCTATTTTTCTATCTTTGAAATGACACGATAAACCGCACCGTCTCAAAGAGGGGCAAATGTAGTCACATAAATTTGTCCATTTTAATTAAATGAATATTTCATATTTATTTGATTAAAAATCCACTAAGCCATCAGTTAATTAAATTAACATTTAATTAATTCATCTTCAAACATTCTCCTATTAATTAAATAAATTATTCAATTTATTTTAATTAATTCATTCAACCAAATTCACAATCAAATAAATGAATAAATCATATTTATTTCATTTAATCCTCTTTCCTCTTTTAAATAAATTAAATCAAATATTTATTTAAATCATTTATCCCCCCCACTTGCATTTTCCTACAAATGCAACTTGCACACATTTATTGAAATAAATTAATTTATTTTAAATAAAATCCTATTTTCCCTCACCCACCAAATCCACTTGCAAGCCTAAACCCCTTCTAGATTCTTCTAACCCCTTCCTAATTAGCCTAATCCATCCCCTAATTATTGTCACATTCCTAAGCAACTTGGAGTCACTTCTCAAAGACTTCAAAGTCTTTGAAAAGCATTTAATTCTTTGTGTGTTCAACAATTTAACCTCCAAAGTCTTCCAAAACCACTAATGGCTCTTACATGACCATATATGGCTCTTACATAACCATTTATGGTTATTTTATCTTGCACTCATGTGTCTCCTCAAGCATTTATTGCTTTGACCATGGTTATCCCTTTTACCTTTGCACAAGAGTTTATCCATTGTATAAAAGCTTTATTCTTTGAATAAAGAATTTATTCATTCAACCTAACCTTGACCTTAACTCCCAAGTTAACTCTCAGGTCATGTCAAGCATTTAAAGCTTATTCCCTCTCCTCTCAACCTATCTTGCATTGACACTTGTCATCTTGGGATTGGGTTGAAAGCCTTCACATGGATTTAATATCATTCAATCCTGACCCTTGTTGAGATTACTCAATCTCAACCATCCATTGCTTCATTTTTCCTATAAATAGTGCCAATTTCTTCATAATCCAGATCCTGAAAATTGGTATGCATCTAAGTTATAGAGAATTTTAGAGAGCATTTAGCATAAATCACTAATATCTTGTCATTTTGGTTTAAAATAAATCATTTTAGCATCATAGCATCTAATATTAGCTTTTTATTCGCATTTAGAGAAAATACATCAATCTCAAACCTCCATAAGCATCCATAGTGCAAAAAGTTGTTGAGAGCTACACTAGTTTGGAACTTGGAGGGGAGAGGAACAAAGGAGAAGGAGCTAAGAGCATGTTAGGAGGCATTTGGAGATGCCTCATCATATTGACTTTCCTAGTTAAATATTTTCTCATGCTTTTAGTATCTCTTTTGATATGCCTGTTTAGAATAATCTTTTGTTGCTAACACTAACATGTTTGCTCTTGTGTGTGTGTTGTCATCAATTAGATTTTCTAACCCTTTTTTGCAGAGCATCAGTTTGTATTTGATTTCCCGTGTAACTAGAGACAAAAGAAAGACTCTATTTCCTTTTTCTTATGTTCTACGCACTTTCTACCCAAATCTATTTGTTTTTCCTTATGCAATCCTTGTTAATTCTATAAGAATCTGGTTAATACTAAGAGGAGGTGATTTATTATTAATGGCAATTAGAACTTTTAACTTCAAATCAAACTTATATCAGATTTGAAATCATTTACTAATTATCTCAACTTCTTTTATCATATCTAACAACCTCTTTATCAGATTTGCTAGCACATTGATCAGATCATTTACCACATCTATCAATTCTTTCACCACTTAATAAATCATATAAATTTGATCATTTACCAACCCATTAACCTCATCTATCAGATCAAACACTTTTTCTACCAACTCTTATCAATTCCAGTAACCTTTGATAAACCTCTGATAAAATATCATAATTGGTGTACTCAGAAATAGTGCATGAAATGAAAGATAAACAAGAACATCACAAGAAACGAATTCCACACATTAACACCATAATTTTTTTTGACGTGGAAACCCAAATAGAGAAAAATCACAATGGGAGTTGGTAACCATAGAATTTGTACTCTTTTGAATTACACCATATTAGGAGCTTATCCTTGTTAGGAGCAGACCTTGTTAGGAGTCACTGGGTTAAGGGATTTTCCTATTTTCTTGATTAGGAGTTTGATGATTTTTTAGGATCAACCTCGTGAGAGGATTTTACCACTCATTTTGACAATATCCCTGTTAGGGGACTTAAATGTTTAATTCCTATTAGGACCTACCTAGATAAGGGATTTAACCTACTGTAACTGTTAGGGAACAACCGTGACAAAGTGATCTATTACTTGCACTTCTTAGCTTGCTAGATCAGATTTAATTATGCCCAACACTCTACAACTCTTTGAAAGATATTGATCTTCTCTTGGATGTCTCAATACTCTGCAACTCTAATGCAAAGATTCTTAGAGTTGATCCAAATCACCTAGTTGTCTTTCTTGTTCTCTCCAACCTACTAACTACTCAAGCCCATCCAATGGTACTTGGTAAAGGTTCTGCTAATTATACCTCCAAGGCCTAATCCAATTTATCTTTCCTCCAAGGTATATCCAAAAGTGTTTTACAACAACTCTTCCTATTGAGGATTCCACCTCAATCCCTATCACACCTTCCTAATGCTCCAACAACCTCTACAAAGGATCTTAATTCAAAAACTTGTTCCATGAGTGTAAAATGAATTTACACCATGTCTTTGGTGTCTTCTAATGGTTTGGTCACCTTTAAACCCATTGTCAAGCCTTCCCAAGGTCATTTTGGCTATACCAGGCTCCAAACATGCCTAGTTCAATTAGCCCTCCTATTATGGTTTTCAGGAATTAGTTTCACATCAACGCACACAAGGGAAAAAATAAATTACATTTATGAGAGCCCTTTTCCTAGTTACATACAATATTTTAAAATGCCATCTGGGTTTTCCGTACTCATGGGTTTTCTAGAAGTGACCTGTTTTCAAGGGTTTTAGGCCTACCCAGGTGACTTGCAAACTTGGCCTTAGAAGGCTTCACCAATCAAACAATATGAAAAAACAAATCATGGAGTATCAAAGGTAATGCAATGGGGTCTCCAGAAAAGTTCTAACATTGGCTCAACCAATCCATGTGTGCACTAAAACTGGACATCTTTTGTTGTCCTAGTCTCACCAACTCCTAGATGTGAGCCTAGGGTATCACTGTAAAACCACTAAACAGGTCTGCAAATCTTTAAAAACTCAAAATAAACATATTTACAAACCCTAACCTATCATTCCACTGGGTTTCAACTGGTGCCATCAATGGATGCTCTGGTTAGAGCCATTTCTTGCTTAAACCCTAGCTTGGAAGGGTTTTGCACCTAGTCACAGAGAATGGTTTGAATCTCTACAACTAGCCACAATCAAACCTTGAAATATACCTCATTGGAAAGTAGATTCACCAATTCTTCATTCCCTAAAAGTACATTCCTTTGACAAGTCTGTACTGGACCGTACAATACAACAAAAACAAAGAAAAACAATGAAAATGGTATCAAACAATGTTTTTTCTTACAACCAAAAACTTGCTTTGCATTAAAAAATATTCCAACCCATACAATAATGTTGTCTTTGTCTTTTAACACCATTTTAGTTGGTTAGAACCAACTTCTTCACCGCCAACAACATAAAGTACAAGTTTTGCAATGTTGCAAATGTTGCTTAGTAACTTTTACATCTTGTGATTTTTAGGATGCAAATTTGCACTCAAGTGTACTCCAAGGCTCCAAAGACCCTCTATGCATTCTAGAAGACTTAAAATAATTCCTTACACCCTTATGACATGATGACTATATTTTCAGAGTAGTGCACCTGTGAACAACATCAACATTACATCTTTCTAGGATATCAACATCCTGAACACAACGAAAGCTTGGACAACTCAACCATGACTTGTTTAAGTCCCAAATGGTTGGTTCACTTGTTACAAAATGAAGACACATAGATGAAAGACACATAAAATACTTAAGAACAAAACAAAATTGCATGGAGTGATAGATGCCCTACACCATACTCCCCTAGGACAAAGAACTCAAGTCCCTTGAGTTAACAGTTCTGCAATTTCCACACCATGATGAATTATATCTAATTTTGACATCCACATAGCATCTAATTCAAGTAACCCTACCCACTTTACAAGATAATGCTTGTATACCCCTTTTCTTGTCTTCTTTATTACCTTGGTGTCAAAGATTCTTTCCAACTTGACTGGTTGGCTTGGTGGAAAATCTCTCACCCAATCTTCAGTGCCTTGTGATAAGGTGTCCAACTGATGTGTTTGTGATTCTCTCTTGTATGGATAGAGATCACATACATTAAAGGTATGAGAAATACCCAAGGTGGGAGGGAGTTCAACTTCATATGCATTCTGACCATATTTATGCACCACCTTGAGAGGCCCCAATCTTCTTCATCAATAGCTTAGTAGGCTGCCCTTTTGGAAGTCTCTCTTTCCTTAGGTATGCTAGGACCAAATCTCCAATCTTAAATTAAACATTCTTTCTTGTTTTATCAGTATTCAACTTATACTGCTTAGACTTTTGTTGTAAGGTATGTCTTACCTTATCATGCACTTCTTTGATTCCTTCTGCAAAATTCTCACCTTGTGCACTCTTAGGTGTCATAGAACTGAGATCCCTGAGCTCTAGTATGCCCCTAGGATAAAAACCATACACTATTTCAATTGGAATTTTACCTGTAGTTCAGTTAACTGAGTCATTGTATGCATATTTTGCCTGGCCGATTACTAAATCCCAAGTCTGCCCATGTTGTTTGGTAAGGCATCTTAGTAGATTACCCAAGGATCTGTTTACTACCTCTGTCTGATCATCTGATTAAGGATGGTAGGCAGATGAAAAAGATAATTTTGTGCCCAACTCTCTCCAAAGTGTTCTCCAAAAGTGGCTTAAGAACTTTACATCTCTATCACTGACTATGCTGATTAGAAGGCAATGAATTCTAACTATCTCTTTGAAGAAAAGTCTTGCAATGTAGGTGGCATCATTGGTTCTTTTGCAAGGTATACAATGTGTGATTTTCCTAAACCTATCAACCACTACATAGACACTGTCAAATCCCCTTGGAGTTCTTGGTAAACCTAACACAAAATCCATGCTTAAACATTCCCAAGGCCTCTGACATACGACCAAAGGTTGGTACAGACCTACATTACTTGATGAACCTTTTGCTATTTAACAAATTGCACATTGTTCTACAAACCTTCTCACTTCTTATTGCAACTTGGGCCAATGGTAAAACCTACTAACCCACTCCATAGTTTTATCTAGGTCAAAATGACCTCCTAGACCTCCTTGATGCTTTTCTTGAATAATTTTTTCTCATAGAACATTGGGGAATGCAAAGAACATGTCATTTGAACATAAAACCCTCTTGTATCATATACTTTGAATAAGAAACATGTGAGGTGTTAGAAAAATTAGAGAAAACAACATACATCTCAACAACTTCATTATCATCCTTGTAGAGGTCTTTTAACTCATTCAATCCCACACTTTGCAATTGTATCTCTTGCATAGTCATGACTCTCCTACTTAATGCATCAGCTACCTTGTTTGTAGTGCCCTCTTTGTGCTTGATAGTGAAGGTGTAGGATTGTAATTATTCACCCACTTTAGGTTTCTTTGATTCAATTTCTCTTGCCCATTAGTGAAACTAAGGGCATGGTTCTCAGTATAAACTACAAACTCTTTGGGTAGCAAGTAATGATGCCACTTCTTCAATGCTTGCACCATGGCATACAACTCTAAATCATATGTTAAGTATCTTTTCTTGGATTCATTCAATTTCTCTAAAAAGAATGCTATAGGATGACCTTCTTGACTCAAAACAACCCCTATTCCCCTTTGGCTAGCATCACACTCCATACTATAAACAACTAAATGAAATCAGGCAATCTAAGGGTTGGCAACTCTGCTATCTTATCTTTCAACAATTCAAATCCCTTATTGGCTTCCTTTCTCCATGACATTTCATCTCTCTTTTAATGGTGTTAAGGATAGGAGCACAAACTTCCTATAAAAATATGCCATTCCATGAAAACGTCTAACATCACTTATGCTCCTAGGTGTAGGCCAATTAAGTATTGTCTCTACTTTACTTGGATCCATCTTTAAACAACCTTGTGAAATGACAAAACCAAGGTAAACTAATTCTATTTTCAAGAAGTCACATTTTTCAAGGTTGATTTCGAGTTGAACGTCCTTCAAATTCTTCAAGACCACCTCCACATGCTTGAGGTTTCTTCCTTGGACCTGTTGAAGACCAAAATGTCATCAAGATACACAATAACAAATTTTCCAATAAACTCAACTAAGACTTCATTCATGAGCCTTTGAAATGTACTAGGTGCATTTGTGAGGCCAAAAGGCATCACCAACCACTCATATAGGCCTGCATTAGTTCAAAATGCTATCTTCCATTCATCACCAAGTCTGATTCTTATCTGATTGTGACCAGATTTCAAGTCTACCTTTGTGAAGTAGCATGCTCCACCTAGATTGTCCAATAGGTCCTCTATCCTTGGCATGGGAAACCAGTATCTTGTGGTGATCTTATTAATTGCTCTTGAGTCAGTGCACATCCTCCATTTCACTCCTTTTTTAGGCACTATAATAGTGGGAACAACACAAGGACTCAAACTCTTTTTAATAAATCCCTTTTCTAAGAGTTCTTGCACTTGTTTGGCAATCTCCTCATTTTGGCTAGGTGTCATTTTATAAGCAGCTTTTTTAGGCAGATTTTCCACTGGTATCAAGTCAATTTGATGATTTACATCCCTCATTATAGGAAAATAATTAGGCAGATGATATCCTTTGGATCTGCCTTAGCTTCATCTTTAGGCTTTATCACTATAGCAGAGCCCTAATTACCTTCTTGTTTTAACACTTTAAGGAACTCTTTTCCACTCATCAACATAACACTTGACCCTACTTTTTTTCCTCCTTTGGATCAGGTAATGGATCCATTTGATACTTCTTATCATTCTTGGTGATCAAATAACTATTCTTTTCTCCATCATGACAAGATTTCACATCATATTGCCATGGATGACCCAAGAGTAGATGACAAACATCCATAGGAAATATGTCACATAGGCACTTCACTCATTGGATCTGCCTTAGCTTCATCTTTAGGTTTTATCACTATAGCAGAGCCCTAATTACCTTCTTGTTTTAACACTTTAAGGAACACTTTGCCACTCATTAACATAACACTTGACCCTACTTTTTTTCCTCCTTTGGATCAGATAATGGATCCATTTGATACTTCTTACCATTCTCGGTGATCAAATAACTATTCTTTTCTCCATCATGACAGGCTTTCACATCATATTGCCATGGATGACCCAAGAGTAGATGACAGACATCCATAGGAAATATTTCACATAGAATTTTGTCTTTGTATTCACCAATTTCAAATTCCACCCATGCTTGTTCATCAACTAAGACATGTTGACCCTGGTTGAGCCATGATACCTTATAGGGAGTGATATGAGGCAATCTTTTTAGTTTGAGCTTATCCACCATTTCAACTAAGAGAATATTCTCTGTGGAACTTGAATCCATAATCACCTTACAAATTTTTCCATGTGACTTACAAGTGGTCCTAAATAGACTTTTCCTCTATGGCGGCTCTTGAACTCGAGGTATCTTTAACATTGTTCTTCTCATCATCAAATTTTCTCTATCTGTCACTGGCCCTACCTTACTAATTGGAGAGGTCACACTTGCAGTATCCTCCTCTTGCACTAACTGAGTCCTTCTCTCACCCATGTATGAACTTGATGAACTTGAGGCTTTTCTCGGGCACTTGCTCATGGTATGTCCAACTTGGTTGCAGTGGTAACACCTACCGGTAAAGACTATATTTCCTCTACCCGAGCTTCCAAACCCACCTCTAAAATTGCTTCTCCCTCTAAAGGATCCTCTATATGTCCCTCTTTGTGAGTCCCCACTTCCTTCTTGGTTTTGATGCTCCTCATTTCTTGAAGCACTATGCCCTCTACCAAAGGTTCCTCTACACCTAAAGTTATTACCACCTCTATGCTTCTGATTTTGTTCACTTCTCTTTTTGATCTTTTCCTCTGCCCTTAATGCCAAATGAAAACACTTGTGAATAGTGTCTTGTGTCAGGATTCTTATTTAATCTTCTATATTTTTCCTAAGTCCATTCATGTATCTAGCTAATTTCTCCACTTCATTCTCATGTTTCCTAGCCCTCAAACTTAGTTTGTGGAATTCCTTAGTGTATGCATTGACATCTAGTTCCCTTTGTTTCAAATTTTGTAGTCCCTTGTGGATTTTAACTTCATAATCCCCTGGTAGGAATTAAGCTTTAATCCTTATCTCCATACACTCCCATGAAGTTATCTTTTTCTTACCTACTTGTACCCTTTCTTCTTACATCATGTTCCACCAAACCAGGGTTGATCCCCTCAATCTTGACTTGGCTACATTTACTCTTTTCACCTCTGCTACCTCCTTATAACCAAAATTATTATTCAATGCTTCTATCAAATCTAATAACTCCTCTTCATTGAGATTTCCTCCATAGGTGGATATCCAAATTATCCTTGGAGATGGATTTGACTACATCCAAGAAAATATTTTGGTCTTGAGGCATTACTAATGTTGTCCGGTCCTCCTCATCTCCCACTTCTTCATTTGTCTCATCTCCCCATTCTATCTTAACCTTCTCCTTCTCCTTCTTAACATCCCGGGTCCCTTTATTTTCTTCTTGAGCCTTCAATTCTTCTAACATCTTTGTCACCATCTACCAGATGGCTTCTTGAGTCATTGCCTTTGGAGGCATTTAAATTTCTTTTGATTACTCAATGTCTAACATACACCAATGTTTCAAAAGGTGGCTCTGATACCACTCTGATGGAGAGATTCGTGGAGTTGATCGAAATCACCTAGTTGTCTTTCTTGTTCTCTCCAACCTACTAACTACTCAAGCCCATCCAATGGTACTTGGTAAGGGTTCTGATAGTTATACCTCCAAAGCCTAATCAAATTTATCTTCCCTCCAAGGTATATCCATAAGTGTTTTAAAACAACTTTTCCTATTGAAGATTCCACCTCAATTCCTATCACACCTTCCTAATGCTCCAACAACCTCTACAAAGGATCTTAATTCACAAACTTGTTCAATGAGTGTAAAATGAATTTACACCATGTCTTTGGTGTCTTCTAATGGTTTGGTCACATTAAACCCATTTTCAAGACTTCCCGAGGTCATTTTGGCTATACGGAGCTCCAAACAAGCCTAATTCAATTAATCCTTCTATTACGGTTTTCAAGACTTAGTTTTACATATAACCACACAAGGGCCCAAATAAATTACATTTATGAGTACCCTTTTCCTGTTTACATACAATATTATAAAATGGCATATCTGTTTACTATACTCATGGGGTTTCTGGAACTATCCTATTTTCAAGGGTTTTAGGCCTACCTAGGTGACTGGCAAACTCGGCCTTAGAAGGCTTCACCAATCAAAACATCTGCAAAAACCAATCATGGAATCTCAAATGGAATGCAATGGGGTCTTCAAACATGTTCCAACCTTGGCTCAACCAATCCATGTGTGCTCTGAAAATGCACATCTTTTGTTCTCCTAGCTGTGAGCCTAGGGTATCATTGTAAAACCACTAAATAGGTCTGAAAAGCTTAAAAAACTCACACTAAACATATTTACAGACCCTAACCTATAATTCCACTAGATTTCAACTAGTTCTATCAGTGGATGCTTAGGTTAGAGCCATTTCTTACTTAAACCCTAGCTTACAAGGGTTTTGCACCTAGTTAAAGAGAATGGATTCAATCTCTGCAACTAGACACAATCAGACCTTTAAATCTACCTTGTTGAAAATTATATTCACCAATTCTTCATGCCCCACAAGTAGATTCCTCTGACAAGTCCATACTGGACCATACAAGACAACAAAAACAAAGAAAAACAGTGAAAACGGTGTCAAACAAGGTTTTCTTCTTACATCCAAAACTTGCTTTGTATTCAAAAATCTTCCAACCCATACAATAATGTTGTCTTTGTCTTTTAAAACCATGTTTTAGTTGGTTACAACCAACTTCTTCACCGCCAACAACATAAAGTGCAACTTTTACAATGTTGTAAATGTTGCTTAGCAACTTTTACATCTTTCGATTCTTAGGATGCAAAATATCACTGAAGTGTACTCCAAGGCTCCAAAGGCCCTCTATGCATTCTAGGAGACCTACAACTATGCCTTACACCCTTATTACATGATGACTCTATTTTTAGAGTAGTGCACCTGTGAACAACATCAACATTACATCTTTCTAGGGTATCAACATCTTGAACACAACAAAAGCTTGGACAACTCAACCATGACATCTTTAAGTCCCAAATGGTTGGTCCACTTATTACAACATGAAAGACACATACATGAAAGTCACATAAAATACTTAAGAACAAACCAAAATTGCATGGAGTGATAGGTGCCATGTACCAAACTTTGTAGAAGATCAAGATCTTCTCTTGGACGTCTCAACACATTCTTCGAAGACCGCCAACATAAAAAACATGAACTATGCCATCCTAAATAGCCATCTCAACTAGGTCAGCCACTACAGTGTAATTATATCATGAAATTACAATACATATCATAAACGGTCATCTAAGATCAATCATACAAATCATTATATCAAATTACAATACAATATCAACCATTGGTTGATCTAAATTCATCAGAAAAATCCAATCTATAACAAAGTCAAAACCTCAAAACACTCTCCAAAGTGATTTGTTGTTTTTGAAGAAATTCTTCCTTAATTTGCACCAAAATAGAATTCCAATCCTTCACTCAGATTGTGTTGTGTTACAGCCAACATGTAGACTCACTGTCGATCACCTCCATACCGGTTTGATGATTCCTTGACTAGTCCTTAAACCCTCCTAAAACCCTAGAAAAAATTCATCAAAAATTTGAAACAAGCCTTTCATTAATCATCACAAGTTGTGGTTCCGATCACATACTTAATTTCATGATACAAGCTCACAATTCAAACCATAAATCACCAATCATCACTGATCACTCGATTCAAGCAAAACATCTCTTCTTTACTGATTAAAGTCCTAATTCACAATGTTCTATTCTTTGTTGGTAAACCTTATCTATGATAAACCAAATCACTGAGATGACAAACTAAAATATTAGGAAAATTAGTAATCATCATTTGACATTAGTTGCCATCAATAACAACACAAATAACCAATCATGTCATCTCACCACAAAAGCCTTCATCACAAATCTCTACCAATTCAATCATCATCAACTCATCTACATCAGTTATGCAAAATCATTCCAATATCCTCCCCCTTTGGCATTGATGGAAAACCAAATTAAAGATACCAATCAGATTGTAACACCATCATAGCTTATCATTTGCTACTTGTTGTCGATATCATATCATTTGTCGGGTCTCCCCCTAAACCAATACTTCTCCAACTTCTCTAATTCTTTTTTTTCTCCCAAATTTGATCTTGTTCTTCTCCTCCTTTGATAGCAATGCCAAAGGTGCATATGTATCATTTGTCTTCAATTTTTCTATTGCCTCTTCCATCATCTCTTCTAGTCAAATTAGAACATTATATCAGAGCATTAAATCAGAGCTTTATATTCAAGTTGGTCCCCCTATGTAGTAGCCTGCACCTCATCAATCCTTAGTGAAGAATAAACATTAGATCCATAGGATTTATGCATCTCCATCATTCTAGTTCTTTCGATGTAGGGGTCTAACCCCTAGTTTACCTCTAAGAATTCAAAGGTAATCTACGGTAAGGGCTTAGTAAAGATATCAACTATCTGATCTTTACTCTTCACATATTACATCTTGACTTTTTTTAATTAAACTCTTTCCCTTAGCAAATGATACTTCAATTTAATGTGCTTCGTTCTAGCATGAAGTAGAGAATTATTAGAAATTTTGATTGAACTTGTATTATCACAATAGATATTCACCAGTTCAGACATATCTATTTTAAATCCTTCTAGTGCATGTCTCATCCATATTACCAGCATGGAATTTATTGATGCAACAACATACTCTGCTTCAACTATATATTGAAAAAAACATGTTTTTTTCTTGCTCGTCCATGCCACTAATCTTCCACCAAGTAGAAAGGCTCCACCATTTGTGCATTTTTGGTCATCTACATTACCAGCCCAATCAACATCAGTAAAGATATCCAAAGTAAAATCTCCTTTGTAGGGATACCATCAACTATAGTCTACTATGCCTTTAAAATACCGAAAAATTATCTTCACAACCACCATGTGGCTCTCCTTGGGCTCTTTTTGAAATCTAGCCACTAATCCAACACCATGAGCAATGTTTGGTCTACTATGAAAAACATAGTGTAGCTTGCCAATCATAGGCATGTACTCTTTTTCACAAATAGTAGGAGAATCATCTTTTTTGGACAAGTTGTAGCCTTTCACCATCAATGTTCCTACCGGTTTGTAGTCTTCCATGATGAATATCTTCCACACCTCTTTGACATACTTGTTCTGACAAATAAATATACCACCATCTAGTTGTTGGACGTGTAACCCAATAAAAAACTTTATTTCACCGATTAGAGATATTTCAAATTCCTTTTTCATTTCATCAACAAACTCCATACACATATCATCATTTCTGCCAAATATTATGTCGTTTACAAACACTTATGCTATCAGCATCTTGTGTCCGTCAGTTTTCAAATAAATATTGTTGTCCTTACTGGTAAGTTTGAATCCAATTTTGATCAAATGTGCATGTTATCTCTCATACCATTATCTTGGTGCCTGTTTTAGACCATATAGTGCTTTATGCAATTTACACACCATGTCTTTGTCATTAAACAAAGAAAATCCATCTAATTGTTCAATGTAGACTTCTTCTTCTAGAATCCCATTCTGAAAGGTTGATTTGACATCCATTTGATAAAATTTGAAACCTTTATATGTAACAAATGCTAATAGCATTCTAACTCCTTCCAGTCTAGAAACTGATGCAAATCTCTCTCCATAATCCTCACCTTCTTATTGTGCATACCCTTTGTAGACTAACCTTGCTTTGTTTTTTACAATTTTTCCTTCTTCATCCAACTTATTTCTAAAGACCCATTTTGCTCCAATTACATTCTTATCCTCTCGTATAGGAACAAGTGGCCATGTCTGATTATTCTCAATTTTATCTAATTCTTCATTCATTCCATTCACCCAATCATCATCTTTCAGTGCTTGTTTAACTAACTTGGGTTCTATTGTAGAAATCAAACAAGAGTTCTCTCTAATTCTTCTTCTTGTTTGCACACCAACATTCTTATCACCAATTATTTGCTCTTGTGATAGGTTTAATCTGATAAATCTTGGTATTGCATGTGTCTGTTCTGCATCTTCTACATCAAGTTCTTCATTTTCTTCCTCACTCTCATTGCTTACTAGTTGTTCATTATTCTATGCTTCCACTTCAATAATCACAATCTTCTCCTCATTATCCTTATCATGTTCTGATCTGTTTGTACCTTCAGACTTATCAGATAGATCATCTACCTTCACATTAGCACTATCAACGGTCTTCTCAGTTCTCTTATTGTAACATTTATATTCTTTACTCTTAGTAGAGTAACCAAGAAAGATTCCCTCATCGGATTTTGCATCAAATTTCTCAGTGTCATTATCTTTCTTAATAAAACATTGACTCCCAAAGAATTTGAAATAACTTACATAAGAATTTTTTCCATACCATAGCTCACAGGGTGTCTTATTGTTACCTATCTTCACTAGTACCTAGTTTAAAGTGTATACAACAGTATTGACTGATTCTCTCCAAAACATTTTAGATACATCACCCTACAATAACATGGTTCTAGAAGCATCAATTATTGTTTTGTTCATCCTTTCTACTATGCCATTCTATTGTGGTGTCATCGGAGCTGACATATGTCTCTTGATACCCTGTTCATCACAATACTTAACAAATTCATTAGATGTGAATTCACCTCCCTGATCTAATCTTAAGCATTCCAAGTTCTTACTAGTTTCATACTTAACCAAAGATTTAAATGATTTAAATTTACAAAATGCTTATGATTTCTCCAAGTAAAAAATGTAACCCACATCATCTTAGAATAGTAATCGATAAAAAGCATGAAATACCTATCACAATAATAACTCTTCATTCTCATAGGGCGACAGAGATCAGTATGTAACAAATCTAAAATATTCTCAGATGTACAATTCTTTCTCTTGAAATAAATAAAGGTCATAATACTAATTTGACAATCTTTGCATATCACATCATCTGGTTTAACAAGTTGGGGCAATCCTCTTACAACACTTAACTTACATACCTTAACCAAATTATCAAAAATAAGATGAAAATATCTTTTATGCCACAACCAACTCTCTTCCATTCTTGCAACTAGACAATTATTAACATTACTATTTAAATTGAATAAGTTACTTCTAGTTTGCTTCCCAGTAGCAATCAGTTCACCAGTACCTCCAAGAATTCTGCAGACTCCACTTTTAAACTCAAGCAAATAACCTTTATCATTAAGTTGACCAACACTTAAAATATTATTATTTAGACCATCAACCCAAAACACATCATCAACATCACTCTTCCCATTTAGAGATATTGAACCTTTACCTTTCACCATTTAGGGAGAGTTATTTCCAAATCTAACACAACCTCCATAAAATTCATCAAGATTTATGTACTCACTTTTGTCTATAATCCATTGTATATAATCCTCTTCATCCACTATCATAATCTATTCATCACTATTTTCCATATGAGATACTAGTGCCTTTTCATCTGACAATTCCTCCTTTATGACTACAAACACAATTTCCTCATTTTCATTTTCATCTTCAAACTCCTCATTGGTCACACCTTCATCTACTGCAACATAACATTTCTTTTTTCCCTTTCCTTTATATTTTCTAAATTTCTCTTTCTTGTCAGCATTAGGAAAATTAGCAGCAATATGACCAATTCTACTACACTTCAAGGCCAACTTTCCCTTATATTTACCAGTGCCTCTTGGAAATATTTTTTCTAATAGTGCCTCAAGTTCCATCACATGGTCTTCATTGTCTTCATTTCCCCTGTTACTTCCATGATTAGACCTGCACTCACAATTTTGATATATATCTTTTCTTTTTCTAGTAGATGAAGCAGTAAGGAAATCTTTAAAGCCGGATTCATTAGATTTTGTCACACTATTGTCAAAACTATTCAACTCAAAGGTTGTGAGCATACCAATCAATCAATTAATATTTACCATATCCTTTCAAATAGATCTAAGTTTTTGGATTGTAGATACTCTTATAGCATACTGAGGTAGGAGAGTTCTAAGAATTTTACTTACAATAGCATAATCTTCGATCTTACCTCCAACACTCTTTATACCGCCAAAAAATTCTTTGATTCTCTAACCATACTCTGCAATATTTTCTTCTTCGAGCATTCTCATGTCATCAAACTTTCCTCTCAAGATTTCCTCTTTGGCTCTTTGTACATGCTCATCTCCTCCATAGATTATATTTAACTTTTCCCAAACCTCACTTGCAGTTTCCAATCCTTGAACATAAATATATTCTGAATCAGATAAAGTACTTGCAATAGCTTCTAAGGATTGCATGTTCTCTTGCTATTCTTTGAGTTCATCCAATGTCAAGGGAGTCGTAGTAGGAGCAACATATCTTGTTTCAACTTTCTTCCAGTATTGTGCAACAAGAACTTTGATGTAGATCATCATTCTCTCTTTCTAGATCTTGTAGTTATCCTTATTGAACTTAGGACCCTCTTTCTTCATCATTTTTACTTCCCCAGAATATTTCCCTCAATGGACTAGGCTTTTTGCACACAGAGGACCAAAGCTCTAAAACCAATTGTTAATTCTATGAGTATCCGATTAATACTGAAAGTGGGGGTGAATCAATATTAATAGCAATTGGAATGTTTAACTTGAAATCAAACTTATATCAGATTTGAAGTCATTTACCAATTATTTCAACTTCTTTATTGACATCTAACAACCTCTTTATCAAATTTGCCAGCACATTGATTAGATCATTTACCACATCTATCAATTCTTTTACCACTTAAGATATCATATAAATTTGATCATTTACCAACTCATTAACCTCATCTATTAGATCAAACACTTTCTCTACCAACTCTTATTAGTATTGGTAACCTTTGATAAACCTCTGATAGAATATCATAACCGGTGTACTCATAAATAGTGCATAAAATGAAAGATAAACAAGAACATCACATGAAAAGCATTCCACACATGAACACCATAATTTTTTTTGACGTGGAAACCCAAATAGGGAAAAACCATGGTGGGATTTAGTACCCACAATAATTTGTACTCTTTTGAAGTACAACCTGTTATGAGCTTAGCCCTGCTAGGAGCTTACAATATGCCCTGTTAGGAGCAGACCCTGTTAGGAGTCACCCGGTTAAGGGATTTTCCTAGCAACCTGATTAGGAGCTTGACGATCTATTAGGCTCAACCACATGCAAGGATTTAGCACTCTTTTTTAGAGTTGCCCTATTAGGGGACTTAAATGTTTAAGGGCTATTGAAACCTAGCTAGTTAAGGTATTTAACTTGCTACAACTATTAGGGAGCAACATTGAAAATGATCTGTTACTTGCACTTCTCAGCTTGCTAGATCAGGTCCAGTTATGCTCAACACTTTGCAACTCTCAAGAAGATCTTGATCTTCTCTTGGATGGATCAACATATTCTTCTAGGACCACCAACACAATAAACATCAATTGTGACATCCTAAATAGCCATCTCAACTAGGTCGGCCACCAAACCCTAATTACATTATTAAATTATAATACAAATCATAAACGATTATCTTAGATGAATTATACAAATCATTACATCAAATTATAATGCAATATCAACCATTGGTTGATCAAAATTCATTACAAAAATCTAATCTATACCAAAGTCAAAACCTTAAACACTCTCCAAAGAGATTGACTATTTCCCAAGAAATTCTTCCTTAATTTGCATCAAAACAACAATTAAATCCTTCGCTCAGATTGTGTCATGTTACCACCAACATATAGACTCATTGTCGATCACCGCCATATCAAAAATCTTTACTAATTTGATGATTTCTTCACAAGTCCTTAAACCCTACTAAAACACTAGCAAAACTTTATCAAAAATTTGAAACAAGCCTTCTGGTAATCATCACAAGTTGCAGTTCCAGTCACATACTCAATTTCATGATACAGGCTCACAATCCAAACCACAAATCACCAATCATCACCGATCACCTGATTCGACCAAAATATCTCTTCTTTATAGGTTAAAGTCCTAATTCACAGTCTTATGTTCTTTGCCGGTAAACCCTATCTCCGATAAACCAAATCACTTAGATGACAAACCAAAACATTAGGAACATCAGTAATCATCATTTGACATTAGTTGCCATCAATGACAACACAAATAACTAATCATGTCATCTCACCACAAAATCCTTCATTACAAATCTCTACCGGTTTAGTCATCATCACCTCATCTGCATCAATTATGCCAAATCATGCCAACATTTTTATATTTCCTTATGCAATCCTTTGTCACTCTTTTTTGGCTATTTCGCACACTTAGCCAACATCTCCCTCTCTCTCTCTCTTAGCATATATTTTTCTAATTCACTTGATCCTCTTTACAATGATTCACTTGATCCTATTTATAACCATTTAGTAAATATTCTATCTTGTTCTAGTGCATTTTATCCACCACTAGGTACTCAAAATTTTATCCGCTCCAATCTTAAATCCCCACTAAAGAATATAGAACTAACTTTTATAGTCAATGAAATAGGAAACAATTAATTTGAGTAAACGCCACTATGAACTTATACATATTCCACTAATCTTTATTGTGTTAGTGTTGTAATGTTTCTCTACTAATTTCATCAAATGTAAAATAAAATGTTTGATTACACAATTTTTTGTTGAAAATTCTCCTTATAAACATACTATACGCAACTCTATTTTAGATATATAATAATCAAAATATTTATAGTTGTAATTTATTGTATTGTATTCTAATATAAATAGTTAAGTTATGCGACAAATATATATAATAATATATAATAATAAATTTATTTTTATAATGTCTCTTTTCTTGTCATCATATGTATTATTGTGATGTACATTTAAGCAGTCCTGATCTATAACTAGATATTAAATATTTAAGGAGGGACACATTAGCAATTGATGTAATTTTATTTCAGCCTTATTAAATAGGAATCTTATATTACTTGAAAAAAATTTGAGGATGACTAAAACATGATAATGATTCGCCTCCATCTATAGCAGTTTATCATTAACATAGTCATTAGTTTTATGCAAATTACAATTATGTTGATATTTTGTTGATGCTTCAAATCATTAGCCTTTCTGCGGTCAACAATGGCTAGAAACAATATTTTGTTGATGTTACAACCAAAAAAATAACCATCTACTATCGAAAACAAAAGATCTAATAGTACTCATGAAATAATAATTGTTGAATGATTGAACTACATTAAAGACATTATGTCTTACCTAGTTTAGTTCACATAATTTCCATGGCTACGCTTATATCAAAAGTAGGACCTCCATCAATTTCCATCATGAGATTCCAAATATAAATAAACTAATATTGTAAATTAGGGTTTTCAATCTCTTAGTCCATATAAGCCATAAAATGAATTAGAATTTCCTCTTAAGGGATATTTTATTCCTATCATTTCCCCTTTCTCCCTTGCAAATTTCCCTTCACCTTTAAGCACTGCATAATTAGAAGAGGATGTCATCAAAAGATATACAATATTCATTAAAACATTTAAAGATCCCCACCAATCTTAATCATCAAACCCAATGTTATCATTCTACAATGAAATTATCAATATTACGTAACATAATAATGTTGTACTTTCAATCTTACGATTGTCATAAAGATTCATATCTCTTATATCACACTAATCAATTATCAAATTATTTCAATCTCTTTTAAAATTAACATTTAAATAATAAAGCAAATGTTAAAAAAACATATATTAATTAAAATTTAATTAATAAATTTACATTTAATAATAATTAATGAAACAAATATCCATTATTAATTTTTTCGACTGAAAATCTGGTAACCTGAACTTATACTCCAGTAAAAATAAATTAACACCTAAAATTTTATATGTATAAACTCTTTCAAAATTCATAACTCTAATGAGATTAAGCATCCTTTTAAATATGGAGATGTTACAACCACCCAAATTTAAAGATATTTTGGATAGCTAAACTAATCCTCTTCTTGACTCCAGTGATTTCGTAAGGCGAAATAATGCGACACGTACAACTCAGCTGCTGTCATGAAATCTATTCAAATTGTTGTTTCCTAGCACAAGTTGGTCTGTATTCTGCGGCCAACAATGGCTGAAAACGAATATTTAAGCTTTGACTTGACTGCAAATGCAAAACGTTAGGAATACGTATTTTGAACATTCAACGTGTCTTTGTTTCTACAATTAAATGACTGGTTAAATCGAGTTTCCGTTAGGAATACTATAATAATTTTATATTGATTTGAAATAAAACTAGGAAACTACAAAGATAAATTATTTATTATAATATCAATATATTTGAATAATATCATAGTTAAGTTTATTAAAGTGAAATGTCAATTGTGTTTTTTGTTATTGTGAAATGTAAATTGTGTTTTTTTGAATAATATCAATATATTTGAATAATATCAATTTATTTGAATAAATTTTTGGCAACCACATACTAACACTTAAGAAATAATTATCTTATGTACTTTTATCTAATCCCTCTTATACACCGATCAACAGCGAAAATTACAACATCATACAAATTGAAGGTTCTCTTTCTCACCCTCTTATTACATCCCATTTTTTCAAATATCATGGGATCGCATATTTAAATTAGGGTATTGAATCTTTTCCAAGATGGTATATTCAAATTTCTTGATGTTTCAATTAGTGATATATATTTGAAAAATGGACTAAAAGATAAAATTTCAAAAACAATAAAACAAGGTAAACTAAATTTGATAGTTATTTAGAAAACCACACTATATATCTACGTTTCATTTCAAGGAATTTTATAGATAAAAATCAAAAGCTTTCTTCATTTTTTGTTTATGTGGAAATTGTAATTAATCTAGAGTTAACTATGGTATAACAACATAATATTTAATCACACTCATTTAGAACTCAATAACAACTTATGATTTTGTAAACTTATAAGCTTTTTCACTTGTTAATTCAAGTGCTTTGATATACATATAAATTTAGGTAAAATGTAAGATAATTCTTACTACTCCTAATAAAAAATCAAGCATCAAAATAACAAATGACTACCCCAAGGCAAAGATAATTAGATATTGATTTGTTGGATAACTCAATTGTTCATTATATTATTATTTTCATAAAGAGACCTACATAATTATTAACTAGCATCATGCAACTAAGGGTAAGGTATTGATGATAAAGTTTACTATTGTATTATATAACCTAATCCAAAGACTAGACCACATCATCAAATATATGTTTAGATAAGAAAAATTTCTTATTATTAAGCAATAAAGATTTAAATAATTGATAATCTTGATTAATTGACAATTTTAAAATAAAAATTCATTAAAATTTAAATAAATCTAATACAATATTTTAAATATACATTTACAACAATTAAATAAAATACTATCAAACATAAATAAAAAATAAAAAATATACGACAAACATATATTATACATTAAATAGACTGTACTTTTATTTTTAAAGGTATAGAACCAAAGATACATAACAAATTATACATATGAACCATCGAGATGTTTCATGCTCAATAAGATGAGCAAACCATTCTTATAAATTTTTGGCAACCACATACTAATACTTAAGAAATAATTATCTTATGTACTTTTATCTAATCCTTCTTATATACCGATCAACTGCTAAAATTACAACATCATACAAATTGAAGGCTCTCTTTCTCAACCTCTTATTCAAAGTCAATATTCCGATCACAATAGAGAATCCCAAACCATAACTCAATCCAAGTCCGACTGCCCATCCTATCATTTCACCATCTGAATTCTTTACTTCACCAATTCTCTCGATACTTGTGCAGTTGTCATAACCAGAAGAGCTGTTGCAGACGGTTAAATTGGTAAATGGAATCCCACTTAACTTCGGATTGCCTAAGTAGGATGACTCCTCAAACGTTAGAAACTGCCCTCCGAGGGGTACTTTTCAATCAAGCATATTGTAGGATAGATTCAAGAACTGCAAATAACTCAACAACTGAAGTTCTAATGGAATGCTGCCATTCAGCCTGTTTAGCGAGAGTTCCAGAGATTCTAGCTGATCCATGCGTCCCAATGTTTTTGGGATTTGTCCACTGAGATGATTCCTTGAAAGATTAAGGGCTATCAAGCCTTGAAGGGATCCCATTTTGGGAGGAATGCTCCCAGATAAGTTGTTGTTTGAAAGATCAATACACTTAAGAATGAAAAGAACTTTAACAAATTCAACATCCGAACCTTTCCAGGAAATTGTAATCTGATTTGTATACGTAGCACTAGTTGAACTGTATTCTTCGAGATGGTTTGAATTATCCTGTGATGCATTGACCATTGCAAGCAGGTTTGGAAGGTTTCTCGGGATAGGTCCTGAAAAGTAGTTCCGAGAAAGGTCCAGAATTTGAAGATTTGGAAGGCCAATTACCCGGCGTGGGATACTGCCATGCAAATGATTGGACCTTAACACCAACACGTGCAGTTGTGATAGCTTTCCAATCCAGTAGGGAAGGGTGCATTCCAGATCATTATTTCCCAAATCCAATACTTGCAGAGATTGGCATTTTGAAATGGACGAGGGAATATGTCCTCTCAAATGATTACCATTGAGCTTCAATGTATGAATCTCTTTCAGGTTTCCCAATTTTGCTGGCATTTTACCTTTTAGATGATTTTCTGCCAAATCTAGAACACATAGAGATGAACAATTCCTTGTGAAATGAGGAGGAATCATACCGCTTAGCATATTTTTTGAAAGGTCAAGAATCTGCAAATCTGAAGTGCAAATTGAGTCTGGAATCACTCCACTGAGATTATTCCTCGACAAGGATAAGAACTCTGTATTTTGAAGATATGCACCAATGTCAGTAGGAATAGAACCATTAAGAAGATTCATCGACAGATCCAGGAGATCAGCACCAGCAAGAGGGAGAGGAAGAGCACCTTCCAAGCTATTATTGTGCAAATCTAGAGATTCAAAAGACTTGGGTAATGTTAGTCTAGATGGCAATGACCCTGTTAATTGATTACAACTAAGGTTCAAGCTTGCAAGACTGTGTAAGTTCCATATCCAAGATGGAATATTTGTCGGGATACTGTTAGCGGATAGGTCCAAAGATTCCAAGTCATATTGGGTCACAAGAAACAATGGAATTCTATCTAAATTGCAAAAACCTAATCCCAAAGTGTAAATCTTAAACTGCGGAATCCATGTTGAATCAATGCTCACAGTTAATTGATTGTCAGAAAGATACAGCTCTTCAAGTCTAGTGAGATTATCGAATACAGAAAGGGAAATAGAGCCGCTTAAACTGTTGGAATCGAGGAAAAGGCTTCTTAAGTTAACAAGACATAATACATCGGATGGAATTGTACCAGTCAATTCATTCGCAGAAAGCTCAAGATAAAAAAAGCGAAGAAAGTGAACGCAACGAAGGTGGGATTACCCTTGTTAACTTGTTGTAGGACAGATCCAAGTCAACAAGTTTAGAGAGATTGATGATGAAGAGAGGAATCTCACCTTCAATTCCAGTATTAGACAGAAGAAGCCACTTCAAGGACGACACATTGCCTATAGCAAATGGAATCTCACCTTGAATTCTGATATTCGCCAGTGAAAGGCTTTGCAAGGACAACATATTCCCTATGGCAAATGGAATTTCACCTTCAATTCTGGTATCGTCGAGAGAAAGATCCTCCAAAGACGACATATTCCATATCGCAAATGGAATTTCACCTTTGATTTTGGTACCTGATAGATCAAAACCTTGCAATGACAACAAATACCCTATGGCAGATGGGATCTCACCTTCAATTCTGGTAGCTGACAGACGAAGATGCTTCAAGGATGAGATATTCCATATACCAGATGGAATTCGGCCCTTAATGTCTGTCTCTGAGAGATCAATGCTGGTTAGTGACGAAGACTTTTGTTGTCCAATGAAAGAAACGTCTCCTCCAAGATTCTCATTTAAAGAGAGATCAAGTGAGAGCAAGTGGGCACTCACATTTTCAAACCAAGCTGGTATTAGTGCTGACAAATAGTTGTGTGAGAGATCGAGATGAAGGAGAGAGGTGAGGTTGAGAAGGGAATTGGGAATTGGTCCTCCAAGCCCACATTCAGACATGCTGAGTTGTTGAAGGTTGGACAGACTGCCAACAGCTCCACCCCACTCTTTGCTTACAGAGATGTTCACTCCGTCAAGAGACAGGTATTCCAAGCTCATCAGATTTGATAAGCTCTGCAAACTCACAACAAATTCCCTCACCCCATGATAACCTACATGACAGGACAAGTCAAAAAATGGCCGTTGAAGAAGTTGTCACTGAGATCGAGGTGCTCCAACTGTCCAAGGTGAAACAACGATGAATTGATGCGACCTTCTAACTCATATCCCCTCAAATTCAATCGAGAAACATGGCCTGTGCGCAGGTTACAACTGACTCCCTTCCACGTGCAGCAATTGAATCCGTGCCAGGATCTTAGAGTGTTATGCTCATCCACAACGGTTGCCTTGAAATCCAGGAGAAGATTTCTTTCAGGGAGGGGGCATGCAGTTGCAGGAGAAGAAGTGAAGCAGCATAATACTGTTATGATTGCAAATACAACTCTGCCACATGAAAACGTAGCTTCCATGTCTTCCACGGGCTAAAATTCTTGTTTATTTTTTAAAAAGGAGATGTTAAGAAGTGAATAAAGTCCTCCTCACGGTTAAATATTGTTGTGTGAAGAAAGAGGGGTGCCGTGTACGCAAAGAAAGAGTGTCACACCCACACTATACTTTTGTCATTTTCACTATATTTCCAACGAGTGAAAAAGTCGTGTGATGGTGAAGCACACCACATTCGTCCGTCCTCGAAGGAAAATTCTAATTTTATTTTATTTTATTTTTGTAGTACTGATTTCCAAAATAATACTGTTTTACTTTACCTAAAATTATATTATGCCAGATTCACTTCATTCATAAGCTTCTAGCTGAGTAGGAAATATTTTCATTGAGATTTGACTTTAAAAAAAAAAAAAAATGGATTGTTTGTCATTTTATCGTAAGTATTAGAATAGGTGAATTTTTTAATGAATTCAAATTTGATATTATATTTTTGGAGATTATTAACTTTAAGTTATATAAATATGAATATATTTTGTTTGTATAGAAATTTTCAAGGTCAATATTTGAAATATAGTATAATTTAATAATTGTCAATTAATAATATTCTGTGATAAGTAAAGAATTAAAATCTTTTTGAGATCTAGAATTTCTAATCTTTCATAACACTTTTAAATATATTTCTCCGCCATTGAAAAATAAAACCATTCTCATCAAATAACTTCAATATCAATATATATTTTCTTATAAATCCCCAAAGATCTTGTAAAGTATTCTATCAATTTAATTTTATTTTCACACAAGGGGTAAAAGTTTATTAACGACTTGCAAAAAACAGACAAAACAGATATTGTCAATGGTCCAAAAAAGAACAAGTTAATCAGCATTATCTTCCACAACTAATTGATCAAACAAATGAGATTAATCCAAAGTCAACTCTCCTCTATCCACAACATTCCAACCCTGCAATTGTTCAAATGCCCATTTGGCTAGAGAATCTACAACTCTAGTCCATTCTTGAGGAATGTCAAAAAAGGTAACAAAGTCAATAGACTTACTCAAGCTAAGAATCTACTGAATAACCACAACTAAATGCGAGTTAGTAATATCCAGTTGCTTCTCACTCAAAATATTCACCAACACTTATGAAATAGATTAAAAGATAATGTGTTTCCATCCAAGAGCACATCCTCTCTCCATAGCGTACAAAGTGGGATGAAGGGGGGTGTGTTTGCTTGGATTGAGATAGAGGAATGTGGGATTTAATAGGGATACAAACATCTTGAAAGTGAGATATGTATCCAAGACCATGATA